>NW_027437249.1:91430-140610 GCF_033239565.1 Halichoeres trimaculatus
ACGTAAGGTCCGGACCTGAAATTTGGAGCCAAAAATCAAATTTTCAGTTTGGCTGAAATTACATGAAATATGTGTCCCCTGTGGAAGCCCATGTCATCCCAGGTGAGAAAAATGCATCGTGAATCAAGTCTGAGTGCTAAAACCTCTTTTTTAGGTTCTACCTCATTGAGCTCCGAACGTAAGGTCCGGACCTGAAACTTGGAGCAAAAAATCAAATTTTACAGTTTGGCTGAAATTACATGAAATATGTGTCCCCCGTGGAAGCCCATGCCATCCCAGGTGAGAAAAAAGCATCCTGAATCAAGTCTGAGGGCTAAAACCTCTGTCACAGGTTTTACCACATTGAGCTCAGAACGTAAGGTCCGGACCTGAAACTTGGAGCAAAAAATCAAATTTTCAGTTTGGCTGAAATTACATGAAATATGTGTCCCCCGTGGAAGCCCATGCCATCCCAGGTGAGAAAAAAGCATCCTGAATCAAGTCTGAGGGCTAAAACCTCTGTAACAGGTTTTACCACATTGAGCTCAGAACGTAAGGTCCGGACCTGAAATTCGGTCCCAAAATTCAAATTTTCAGTTTGGCTGAAATTACATGAAATATGTGTCCCCCGTGGAAGCCCATGCCATCCCAGGTGAGAAAAATGCATCCTGAATCAAGTCTGAGGGCTAAAACCTCTGTAACAGGTTTTACCACATTGAGCTCAGAACGTAAGGTCCGGACCTGAAATTTGGAGCAAAAAATCAAATTTTCAGTTTGGCTGAAATTACATGAAATATGTGTCCCCTGTGGAAGCCCATGCCATCCCAGGTGAGAAAAATGCATCCTGAATCAAGTCTGAGTGCTAAAACCTCTGTAAAAGGGGTTTTACCACATTGAGCTGAGAACGTAAGGTCCGGACCTGAAATTTGGAGCAAAAAATCAAATTTTTAATGTGGCTGAAATTACATGAAATCTGTGTCCCCTGTTGAAGCCCATGCCATCCCAGGTGAGAAAAATGCATCCTGAATCAAGTCTGAGTGCTAAAACCTCTGTAACGGGTTTTACCACATTGCGCTCAGAACGTAAGGTCGGGACCTGAAATTTGAAGCCAAAATTCAAATTTTCAGTTTGGCTGAAATTACATGAAATATGTGTCCCCCGTGGAAGCCCATGCCATCCCAGGTGAGAAAAATGCATCCTGAATCAAGTCTGAGTGCTAAAACCTCTGTAACCGGTTTTACCACATTGAGCTCAGAACGTAAGGTCGGGACCTGAAATTTGGAGCCAAAAATCAAATTTTCAGTTTGGCTGAAATTACATGAAATATGTGTCCCCCGTGGAAGCCCATGCCATCCCAGGTGAGAAAAATGCATCCTGAATCAAGTCTGAGGGCTAAAACCTCTGTAACAGGTTTTACCACACTGAGCTCAGAACGTAAGGTCCGGACCTGAAATTTGGAGCAAAAAATCAAATTTTCAGTTTGGCTGAAATTACATGAAATATGTGTCCCCCGTGGAAGCCCATGCCATCCCAGGTGAGAAAAATGCATCCTGAATCAAGTCTGAGGGCTAAAACCTCTGTAACAGGTTTTACCACATTGAGCTCAGAACGTAAGGTCCGGACCTGAAATTTGGAGCAAAAAATCAAATTTTCAGTTTGGCTGAAATTACATGAAATATGTGTCCCCTGTGGAAGCCCATGCCATCCCAGGTGAGAAAAATGCATCCTGAATCAAGTCTGAGGGCTAAAACCTCTGTAAAAGGGGTTTTACCACATTGAGCTGAGAACGTAAGGTCGGGACCTGAAATTTGGAGCAAAAAATCAAATTTTCTGTTTGACTGAAATTACATGAAATATGTGTCCCCCGTGGAAGCCCATGCCATCCCAGGTGAGAAAAATGCATCCTGAATCAAGTCTGAGTGCTAAAACCTCTGTAACAGGTTTTACCACATTTACCTCAGAACGGAAGGTCGGGACCTGAAATTTGGAGCAAAAAATCAAATTTTTAATGTGGCTGAAATTACATGAAATCTGTGTCCCCTGTTGAAGCCCATGCCATCCCAGGTGAGAAAAATGCATCCTGAATCAAGTCTGAGTGCTAAAACCTCTGTAACGGGTTTTACCACATTGCGCTCAGAACGTAAGGTCGGGACCTGAAATTTGGAGCCAAAAATCAAATTTTCAGTTTGGCTGAAATTACATGAAATATGTGTCCCCCGTGGAAGCCCATGCCATCCCAGGTGAGAAAAATGCATCCTGAATCAAGTCTGAGGGCTAAAACCTCTGTTTTGGGTTTTACCACACTGAGCTCAGAACGTAAGGTCCGGACCTGAAATTTGGAGCAAAAAAATCAAATTTTCAGTTTGGCTGAAATAACATGAAATATGTGTCCCCCGTGGAAGCCCATGCCATCCCAGGTGAGAAAAATCCATCCTGAATCAAGTCTGAGGGCTAAAACCTCTGTAACGGGTTTTACCACATTGAGCTCAGAACGTAAGGTCGGGACCTGAAATTTGGAGCCAAAAATCAAATTTCCAGTTTGGCAGAAATTTCATGAAATATGTGTCCCCCGTGGAAGCCCATGCCATCCCAGGTGAGAAAAATGCATCCTGAATCAAGTCTGAGTGCTAAAACCTCTGTAAAAGGGGTTTTACCACATTGAGCTGAGAACGTAAGGTCCGGACATGATATTTAGAGCCAAAAGTCAAATTTTCAGTTTGGCTGAAATTACATGAAATATGTGTCCCCTGTGGAAGTCCATGCCATCCCAGGTGAGAAAAATGCATCCTGAATCAAGTCTGAGTGCTAAAACCTCTGTAACGGGTTTTACCACATTGAGCTCAGAAGGTAAGGTCGGGACCAAAAATTTGGAGCAAAAAAATCAAATTTTCAGTTTGGCTGAAATTACATGAAATATGTGTCCCCCGTGGAAGCCCATGCCATCCCAGGTGAGAAAAATGCATCCTGAATCAAGTCTGAGAGCTAAAACCTCTGTTTTGGGTTTTACCACATTGACCTCAGAACGAAAGGTCCGGACCTGAAATTTGGAGCAAAAAAATCAAATTTTCAGTTTGGCTGAAATTACATGAAATATGTGTCCCCCGTGGAAGCCCATGCCATCCCAGGTGAGAAAAATGCATCCTGAATCAAGTCTGAGGGCTAAAACCGCTGTAACAGGTTTTACCACATTGAGCTCAGAAGGTAAGGTCGGGACCAAAAATTTGGAGCAAAAAAATCAAATTTTCAGTTTGGCTGAAATTACATGAAACATGTGTCCCCCGTGGAAGCCCATGCCATCCCAGGTGAGAAAAATGCATCCTGAATCAAGTCTGAGAGCTAAAACCTCTGTTTTGGGTTTTACCACATTGAGCTCAGAACGTAAGGTCCGGACCTGAAATTTGGAGCAAAAAAATCAAATTTTCAGTTTGGCTGAAATTACATGAAATATGTGTCCCCCGTGGAAACCCATGCCATCCCAGGTGAGAAAAATGCATCCTGAATCAAGTCTGAGGGCTAAAACCTCTGTAACGGGTTTTACCACATTGAGCTCAGAACGTAAGGTCGGGACCTGAAATTTTGGAGCAAAAAAATCAAATTTTCAGTTTGGCTGAAATTACATGAAATATGTGTCCCCCGTGGAAGCCCATGCCATCCCAGGTGAGAAAAATGCATCCTGAATCAAGTCTGAGTGCTAAAACCGCTGTAACAGGTTTTACCACATTGAGCTCAGAACGTAAGGTCCGGACCTGAAATTTGGAGCAAAAAATCAAATTTTCAGTTTGGCTGAAATTACATGAAATATGTGTCCCCCGTGGAAGCCCATGCCATCCCAGGTGAGAAAAATGCATCCTGAATCAAGTCTGAGGGCTAAAACCTCTGTAACGGGTTTTACCACATTGAGCTCAGAACGTAAGGTCGGGACCTGAAATTTGGAGCAAAAAAATCAAATTTTCAGTTTGGCTGAAATTACATGAAATATGTGTCCCCTGTGGAAGCCCATGCCATCCCAGGTGAGAAAAATGCATCCTGAATCAAGTCTGAGAGCTAAAACCTCTGTAACGGGTTTTACCACATTGACCTCAGAACGTAAGGTCGGGACCTGAAATTTGGAGCAAAAAATCAAATTTTCAGTTTGGCTGAAATTACATGAAATATGTGTCACCCGTGTAAGCCCATGCCATCCCAGGTGAGAAAAATGCATCCTGAATCAAGTCTGAGTGCTAAAACCGCTGTAACAGGTTTTACCACATTGAGCTCAGAACGTAAGGTCCGGACCTGAAATTTGGAGCCAAAAATCAAATTTTCAGTTTGGATGAAATTACATGAAATATGTGTCCCCTGTGGAAGCCCATGCCATCCCAGGTGAGAAAAATGCATCCTGAATCAAGTCTGAGGGCTAAAACCTCTGTTTTGGGTTTTACCACATTGAGCTCAGAACGTAAGGTCGGGACCTGAAATTTGGAGCCAAAAATCAAATTTTCAGTTTGGATGAAATTACATGAAATATGTGTCCCCTGTGGAAGCCCATGCCATCCCAGGTGAGAAAAATGCATCCTGAATCAAGTCTGAGGGCTAAAACCTCTGTTTTGGGTTTTACCACATTGAACTCAGAATGTAAGGTCCGGACCTGAAATTTGGAGCCAAAATTCAAATTTTCAGTTTGGCTGAAATTACATGAAATATGTGTCCCCTGTGGAAGCCCATGCCATCCCAGGTGAGAAAAATGCATCCTGAATCAAGTGTGAGTGCTAAAACCTCTGTTTTGGGTTTTACCACATTGAGCTCAGAACGTAAGGTCGGGACCTGAAATTTGGAGCAAAAAAATCAAATTTTCAGTTTGGCTGAAATTACATAAAATATGTGTCCCCCGTGGAAGCCCATGCCATCCCAGGTGAGAAAAATGCATCCTGAATCAAGTCTGAGTGCTAAAACCTCTGTAACGGGTTTTACCACATTGAACTCAGAACATAAGGTCGGGACCTGAAATTTGGAGCCAAAATTCAAATTTTCAGTTTGGCTGAAATTACATGAAATATGTGTCCCCTGTGGAAGCCCATGCCATCCCAGGTGAGAAAAATGCATCCTGAATCAAGTCTGAGTGCTAAAACCTCTGTAACGGGTTTTACCACATTGCGCTCAGAACGTAAGGTCGGGACCTGAAATTTGGAGCAAAAAATCAAATTTTCAGTTTGGCTGAAATTACATGAAATATGTGTCCCCCATGGAAGCCCATGTCATCCCAGGTGAGAAAAATGCATCCTGAATCAAGTCTGAGTGCTAAAACCTCTGTAACGGGTTTTACCACATTGAACTCAGAAGGTAAGGTCGGGACCTGAAATTTGGAGCCAAAATTCAAATTTTCAGTTTGGCTGAAATTACATGAAATATGTGTCCCCTGTGGAAGCCCATGCCATCCCAGGTGAGAAAAATGCATCCTGAATCAAGTCTGAGTGCTAAAACCTCTGTAACGGGTTTTACCACATTGCGCTCAGAACGTAAGGTCGGGACCTGAAATTTGAAGCCAAAATTCAAATTTTCAGTTTGGCTGAAATTACATGAAATATGTGTCCCCCGTGGAAGCCCCCGTCATCCCAGGTGAGAAAAATGCATCCTGAATCAAGTCTGAGGGCTAAAACCTCTGTAACGGGTTTTACCACATTGCGCTCAGAACGTAAGGTCGGGACCTGAAATTTGAAGCCAAAAATCAAATTTTCAGTTTGGCTGAAATTACATGAAATATGTGTCCCCCGTGGAAGCCCATGCCATCCCAGGTGAGAAAAATGCATCCTGAATCAAGTCTGAGTGCTAAAACCTCTGTAACGGGTTTTACCACATTGACCTCAGAACGTAAGGTCGGGACCTGAAATTTGGAGCAAAAAATCAAATTTTCAGTTTGGCTGAAATTACATGAAATATGTGTCCCCCGTGGAAGCCCATGCTATCCCAGGTGAGAAAAATGCATCCTGAATCAAGTCTGAGGGCTAAAACCTCTGTTTCGGATTTTACAACATTGAGCTCCGAACGTAAGGTCCGGACATGAAATTTGGAGCCAAAATTCAAATTTTCAGTTTGGCTGAAATTACATGAAATATGTGTCCCCCATGGAAGCCCATGTCATCCCAGGTGAGAAAAATGCATCCTGAATCAAGTCTGAGGGCTTAAAACCTCTGTAACAGGTTTTACCACATTGAGCTCAGAAGGTAAGGTCGGGACCTGAAATTTGGAGCCAAAAATCAAATTTTCAGTTTGGCTGAAATTACATGAAATATGTGTCCCCCGTGGAAGCCCATGCCATCCCAGGTGAGAAAAAATGCATCCTGAATCAAGTCTGAGGGCTTAAAACCTCTTTTTTAGGTTCTACCTCATTGAGCTCCGAACGTAAGGTCCGGACATGAAATTTGGAGCAAAAAATCAAATTTTCAGTTTGGCTGAAATTACATGAAATATGTGTCCCCCCTGGAAGCCCATGCCATCCCAGGTGAGAAAAAAGCATCCTGAATCAAGTCTGAGGGCTAAAACCTCTGTAACAGGTTTTACCACATTGAGCTCAGAACGTAAGGTTCTGAGAATTTGGAAATTTGGAGCAAATTTGGAATTTTGCTCCAAATTTGGAAATTTGGAGCAAAAATTCAAATTTTCAGTTTGGCTGAAATTACATGGAATATGTGTCCCCTGTGGAAGCCCATGCCATCCCAGGTGAGAAAAATGCATCCTGAATCAAGTCTGAGTGCTAAAACCTCTGTAACAGGTTTTACCACATTTACCTCAGAACGTAAGGTCGGGACCTGAAATTTGGAGCCAAAATTCAAATTTTCAGTTTGGCTGAAATTACATGAAATATGTGTCCCCCGTGGAAGCCCATGCCATCCCAGGTGAGAAAAATGCATCCTGAATCAAGTCTGAGGGCTAAAACCTCTGTAACAGGTTTTACCACACTGAGCTCAGAACGTAAGGTCCGGACCTGAAATTTGGAGCAAAAAATCAAATTTTCAGTTTGGCTGAAATAACATGAAATATGTGTCCCCCGTGGAAGCCCATGCCATCCCAGGTGAGAAAAATGCATCCTGAATCAAGTCTGAGTGCTAAAACCTCTGTAACGGGTTTTACCACATTGACCTCAGAACGTAAGGCTGGGACCTGAAATTTGGAGCCAAAAATCAAATTTTCAGTTTGGCTGAAATTACATGAAATATGTGTCCCCCGTGGAAGCCCATGCCATCCCAGGTGAGAAAAATGCATCATGAATCAAGTCTGAGGGCTAAAACCTCTGTAACAGGTTTTACCACATTGACCTCAGAACGTAAGGTCCGGACATGAAATTTAGAGCCAAAATTCAAATTTTCAGTTTGGCTGAAATTACATGAAATATGTGTCCCCCGTGGAAGCCCATGCCATCCCAGGTGAGAAAAATGCATCCTGAATCAAGTCTGAGTGCTAAAACCTCTGTAACGGGTTTTACCACATTGACCTCAGAACGTAAGGTCGGGACCTGAAATTTGGAGCAAAAAAATCAAATTTTCAGTTTGGCTGAAATAACATGAAATATGTGTCCCCCGTGGAAGCCCATGCCATCCCAGGTGAGAAAAATCCATCCTGAATCAAGTCTGAGAGCTAAAACCTCTGTAACAGGTTTTACCACATTGAGCTCAGAACGTAAGGTCGGGACCTGAAATTTGGAGCCAAAAATCAAATTTCCAGTTTGGCTTAAATTACATGAAATATGTGTCCCCCGTGGAAGCCCATGCCATCCCAGGTGAGAAAAATGCATCCTGAATCAAGTCTGAGGGCTAAAACCTCTGTAACAGGTTTTACCACATTGAGCTCAGAACGTAAGGTCCAGACCTGAAAATTGGAGCAAAAAATCAAATTTTCAGTTTGGCTGAAATAACATGAAATATGTGTCCCCTGTGGAAGCCCATGCCATCCCAGGTGAGAAAAAATGCATCCTGAATCAAGTCTGAGGGCTAAAACCTCTGTAAAAGGGGTTTTACCACGTTGAGCTGAGAACGTAAGGTCCGGACCTGAAATTTGGAGCAAAAAATCAAATTTTCAGTTTGGCTGAAATTACATGAAATATGTGTCCCCCGTGGAAGCCCATGCCATACCAGGTGAGAAAAATGCATCCTGAATCAAGTCTGAGGGCTAAAACCTCTGTTTTGGGTTTTACCACATTGACCTCAGAACGAAAGGTCCGGACCTGAAATTTGGAGCAAAAAAATCAAATTTTCAGTTTGGCTGAAATTACATGAAATATGTGTCCCCCGTGGAAACCCATGCCATCCCAGGT
Source organism: Halichoeres trimaculatus (assembly GCF_033239565.1). Lineage (NCBI taxonomy): Eukaryota > Metazoa > Chordata > Actinopteri > Labriformes > Labridae > Halichoeres > Halichoeres trimaculatus. The sequence goes on from NW_027437249.1 coordinate 99,697, forward strand.
GAGAAAAATGCATCCTGAATCAAGTCTGAGGGCTAAAACCTCTGTAACGGGTTTTACCACATTGAGCTCAGAACGTAAGGTCCGGACCTGAAATTTGGAGCAAAAAATCAAATTTTCAGTTTGGCTGAAATTACATGAAATATGTGTCCCCCGTGGAAGCCCATGCCATCCCAGGTGAGAAAAATGCATCCTGAATCAAGTCTGAGTGCTAAAACCTCTGTAACGGGTTTTACCACATTTACCTCAGAACGTAAGGTCGGGACCTGAAATTTGGAGCAAAAAAATCAAATTTTCAGTTTGGCTGAAATTACATGAAATATGTGTCCCCTGTGGAAGCCCATGCCATCCCAGGTGAGAAAAATGCATCCTGAATCAAGTCTGAGTGCTAAAACCTCTGTAACAGGTTTTACCACATTGAGCTCAGAACGTAAGGTTGGGACCTGAAATTTGGAGCCAAAATTCAAATTTTCAGTTTGGCTGAAATTACATGAAATATGTGTCCCCTGTGGAAGCCCATGCCATCCCAGGTGAGAAAAATGCATCCTGAATCAAGTCTGAGTGCTAAAACCTCTGTTTTGGGTTTTACCACATTGAGCTCAGAACGTAAGGTCGGGACCTGAAATTTGGAGCAAAAAAATCAAATTTTCAGTTTGGCTGAAATTACATGAAATATGTGTCCCCCATGGAAGCCCATGCCATCCCAGGTGAGAAAAATGCATCCTGAATCAAGTCTGAGGGCTAAAACCTCTGTTTTGGGTTTTACCACATTGAGCTCAGAACGTAAGGTCCGGACCTGAAATTTGGAGCAAAAAATCAAATTTTCAGTTTGGCTGAAATAACATGAAATATGTGTCCCCCGTGGAAGCCCATGCCATCCCAGGTGAGAAAAATCCATCCTGAATCAAGTCTGAGAGCTAAAACCTCTGTAACGGGTTTTACCACATTGAGCTCAGAACGTAAGGTCGGGACCTGAAATTTGGAGCCAAAAATCAAATTTCCAGTTTGGCTGAAATTACATGAAATATGTGTCCCCCGTGGAAGCCCATGCCATCCCAGGTGAGAAAAATGCATCCTGAATCAAGTCTGAGGGCTAAAACCTCTGTAACAGGTTTTACCACATTGAGCTCAGAACGTAAGGTCCAGACCTGAAAATTGGAGCAAAAAATCAAATTTTCAGTTTGGCTGAAATAACATGAAATATGTGTCCCCTGTGGAAGCCCATGCCATCCCAGGTGAGAAAAAATGCATCCTGAATCAAGTCTGAGGGCTAAAACCTCTGTAAAAGGGGTTTTACCACGTTGAGCTGAGAACGTAAGGTCCGGACCTGAAATTTGGAGCAAAAAATCAAATTTTCAGTTTGGCTGAAATTACATGAAATATGTGTCCCCCGTGGAAGCCCATGCCATACCAGGTGAGAAAAATGCATCCTGAATCAAGTCTGAGGGCTAAAACCTCTGTAACAGGTTTTACCACATTGAGCTCAGAACGTAAGGTCGGGACCTGAAATTTGGAGCAAAAAAATCAAATTTTCAGTTTGGCTGAAATTACATGAAATATGTGTCCCCCGTGGAAGCCCATGCCATCCCAGGTGAGAAAAATGCATCCTGAATCAAGTCTGAGAGCTAAAACCTCTGTTTTGGGTTTTACCACATTGACCTCAGAACGTAAGGTCCGGACCTGAAATTTGGAGCAAAAAAATCAAATTTTCAGTTTGGCTGAAATTACATGAAATATGTGTCCCCCGTGGAAACCCATGCCATCCCAGGTGAGAAAAATGCATCCTGAATCAAGTCTGAGGGCTAAAACCTCTGTAACGGGTTTTACCACATTGAGCTCAGAACGTAAGGTCGGGACCTGAAATTTGGAGCAAAAAAATCAAATTTTCAGTTTGGCTGAAATTACATGAAATATGTGTCCCCCGTGGAAGCCCATGCCATCCCAGGTGAGAAAAATGCATCCTGAATCAAGTCTGAGTGCTAAAACCGCTGTAACAGGTTTTACCACATTGAGCTCAGAACGTAAGGTCCGGACCTGAAACTTGGAGCAAAAAATCAAATTTTCAGTTTGGCTGAAATTACATGAAATATGTGTCCCCCGTGGAAGCCCATGCCATCCCAGGTGAGAAAAATGCATCCTGAATCAAGTCTGAGTGCTAAAACCTCTGTAACGGGTTTTACCACATTTACCTCAGAACGTAAGGTCGGGACCTGAAATTTGGAGCAAAAAAATCAAATTTTATGTTTGGCTGAAATTACATGAAATATGTGTCCCCTGTGGAAGCCCATGCCATCCCAGGTGAGATAAATGCATCCTGAATCAAGTCTGAGTGCTAAAACCTCTGTAACAGGTTTTACCACATTGAGCTCAGAACGTAAGGTCGGGACCTGAAATTTGGAGCCAAAATTCAAATTTTCAGTTTGGCTGAAATTACATGAAATATGTGTCCCCTGTGGAAGCCCATGCCATCCCAGGTGAGAAAAATGCATCCTGAATCAAGTCTGAGTGCTAAAACCTCTGTTTTGGGTTTTACCACATTGAGCTCAGAACGTAAGGTCGGGACCTGAAATTTGGAGCAAAAAAAATCAAATTTTCAGTTTGGCTGAAATTACATGAAATATGTGTCCCCCATGGAAGCCCATGCCATCCCAGGTGAGAAAAATGCATCCTGAATCAAGTCTGAGGGCTAAAACCTCTGTTTTGGGTTTTACCACATTGAGCTCAGAACGTAAGGTCCGGACATGAAATTTGGAGCCAAAAATCAAATTTCCAGTTTGGCTGAAATAACATGAAATATGTGTCCCCTGTTGAAGCCCATGCCATCCCAGGTGAGAAAAATGCATCCTGAATCAAGTCTGAGTGCTAAAACCTCTGTAACGGGTTTTACTACATTGAGCTCAGAACGTAAGGTCCGGACCTGAAATTTGGAGCAAAAAATCAAATTTTCAGTTTGGCTGAAATTACATGAAATATGTGTCCCCCGTGGAAGCCCATGCCATCCCAGGTGAGAAAAATGCATCCTGAATCAAGTCTGAGGGCTAAAACCTCTGTTTCGGATTTTACAACATTGAGCTCCGAACGTAAGGTCCGGACATGAAATTTGGAGCCAAAATTCAAATTTTCAGTTTGGCTGAAATTACATGAAATATGTGTCCCCCATGGAAGCCCATGTCATCCCAGGTGAGAAAAATGCATCCTGAATCAAGTCTGAGGGCTAAAACCTCTGTAACAGGTTTTACCACATTGAGCTCAGAAGGTAAGGTCCGGACCTGAAATTTGGAGCCAAAAATCAAATTTTCAGTTTGGCTGAAATTACATGAAATATGTGTCCCCCGTGGAAGCCCATGCCATCCCAGGTGAGAAAAAATGCATCCTGAATCAAGTCTGAGGGCTTAAAACCTCTTTTTTAGGTTCTACCTCATTGAGCTCCGAACGTAAGGTCCGGACCTGAAATTTGGAGCAAAAAATCAAATTTTCAGTTTGGCTGAAATTACATGAAATATGTGTCCCCCGTGGAAGCCCATGCCATCCCAGGTGAGAAAAAATGCATCCTGAATCAAGTCTGAGGGCTTAAAACCTCTTTTTTAGGTTCTACCTCATTGAGCTCCGAACGTAAGGTCCGGACATGAAATTTGGAGCAAAAAATCAAATTTTCAGTTTGGCTGAAATTACATGAAATATGTGTCCCCCGTGGAAGCCCATGCCATCCCAGGTGAGAAAAAAGCATCCTGAATCAAGTCTGAGGGCTAAAACCTCTGTAACAGGTTTTACCACATTGAGCTCAGAACGTAAGGTCCGGACCTGAAATTTGGAGCAAAAAATCAAATTTTCAGTTTGGCTGAAATTACATGGAATATGTGTCCCCTGTGGAAGCCCATGCCATCCCAGGTGAGAAAAATGCATCCTGAATCAAGTCTGAGTGCTAAAACCTTTGTAACGGGTTTTACCACATTGCGCTCAGAACGTAAGGTCGGGACCTGAAATTTGAAGCCAAAATTCAAATTTTCAGTTTGGCTGAAATTACATGAAATATGTGTCCCCCGTGGAAGCCCCCGTCATCCCAGGTGAGAAAAATGCATCCTGAATCAAGTCTGAGTGCTAAAACCTCTGTAACGGGTTTTACCACATTGCGCTCAGAACGTAAGGTCGGGACCTGAAATTTGAAGCCAAAAATCAAATTTTCAGTTTGGCTGAAATTACATGAAATATGTGTCCCCCGTGGAAGCCCATGCCATCCCAGGTGAGAAAAATGCATCCTGAATCAAGTCTGAGTGCTAAAACCTCTGTAACGGGTTTTACCACATTGACCTCAGAACGTAAGGTCGGGACCTGAAATTTGGAGCAAAAATTCAAATTTTCAGTTTGGCTGAAATTACATGAAATATGTGTCCCCCGTGGAAGCCCATGCCATCCCAGGTCAGAAAAATGCATCCTGAATCAAGTCTGAGGGCTAAAACCTCTGTAACAGGTTTTACCACATTGAGCTCAGAAGGTAAGGTCGGGACCTGAAATTTGGAGCCAAAAATCAAATTTTCAGTTTGGCTGAAATTACATGAAATATGTGTCCCCCGTGGAAGCCCATGCCATCCCAGGTGAAAAAAATGCATCCTGAATCAAGTCTGAGGGCTTAAAACCTCTTTTTTAGGTTCTACCTCATTGAGCTCCGAACGTAAGGTCCGGACATGAAATTTGGAGCAAAAAATCAAATTTTCAGTTTGGCTGAAATTACATGAAATATGTGTCCCCCGTGGAAGCCCATGCCATCCCAGGTGAGAAAAAAGCATCCTGAATCAAGTCTGAGGGCTAAAACCTCTGTAACGGGTTTTACCACATTGAGCTCAGAACGTAAGGTTCTGAGAATTTGGAAATTTGGAGCAAATTTGGAATTTTGCTCCAAATTTGGAAATTTGGAGCAAAAAATCAAATTTTCAGTTTGGCTGAAATTACATGAAATATGTGTCCCCTGTGGAAGCCCATGCCATCCCAGGTGAGAAAAATGCATCCTGAATCAAGTCTGAGTGCTAAAACCTCTGTAACGGGTTTTACCACATTGCGCTCAGAACGTAAGGTCGGGACCTGAAATTTGAAGCCAAAATTCAAATTTTCAGTTTGGCTGAAATTACATGAAATATGTGTCCCCCGTGGAAGCCCATGCCATCCCAGGTGAGAAAAATGCATCCTGAATCAAGTCTGAGTGCTAAAACCTCTGTAACCGGTTTTACCACATTGACCTCAGAACGTAAGGTCGGGACCTGAAATTTGGAGCCAAAAATCAAATTTTCAGTTTGGCTGAAATTACATGAAATATGTGTCCCCCATGGAAGCCCATGTCATCCCAGGTGAGAAAAATGCATCCTGAATCAAGTCTGAGTGCTAAAACCTCTGTAACGGGTTTTACCACATTTACCTCAGAACGTAAGGTCGGGACCTGAAATTTGGAGCAAAAAAATCAAATTTTCAGTTTGGCTGAAATTACATGAAATATGTGTCCCCTGTGGAAGCCCATGCCATCCCAGGTGAGAAAAATGCATCCTGAATCAAGTCTGAGTGCTAAAACCTCTGTAACAGGTTTTACCACATTGAGCTCAGAACGTAAGGTCGGGACCTGAAATTTGGAGCCAAAATTCAAATTTTCAGTTTGGCTGAAATTACATGAAATATGTGTCCCCTGTGGAAGCCCATGCCATCCCAGGTGAGAAAAATGCATCCTGAATCAAGTCTGAGTGCTAAAACCTCTGTAACGGGTTTTACCACATTGAACTCAGAACAAAGGTCGGGACCTGAAATTTGAGGCAAAAAAATCAAATTTTCAGTTTGGCTGAAATTACATGAAATATGTGTCCCCCATGGAAGCCCATGCCATCCCAGGTGAGAAAAATGCATCCTGAATCAAGTCTGAGTGCTAAAACCTCTGTAACGGGTTTTACCACATTGAACTCAGAACGAAGGTCGGGACCTGAAATTTGGAGCCAAAATTCAAATTTTCAGTTTGGCTGAAATTACATGAAATATGTGTCCCCTGTGGAAGCCCATGCCATCCCAGGTGAGAAAAATGCATCCTGAATCAAGTCTGAGTGCTAAAACCTCTGTAACGGGTTTTACCACATTGCGCTCAGAACGTAAGGTCGGGACCTAAAATTTGAAGCCAAAAATCAAATTTTCAGTTTGGCTGAAATTACATGAAATATGTGTCCCTTGTGGAAGCCCATGCCATCCCAGGTGAGAAAAATGCATCCTGAATCAAGTCTGAGTGCTAAAACCTCTGTAACCGGTTTTACCACATTGAGCTCAGAACGTAAGGTCGGGACCTGAAATTTGGAGCCAAAAATCAAATTTTCAGTTTGGCTGAAATAACATGAAATATGTGTCCCCCGTGGAAGCCCATGCCATCCCAGGTGAGAAAAATGCATCCTGAATCAAGTCTGAGGGCTAAAACCTCTGTAACGGGTTTTACCACATTGACCTCAGAACGTAAGGTCGGGACCTGAAATTTGGAGCAAAAATTCAAATTTTCAGTTTGGCTGAAATAACATGAAATATGTGTCCCCCGTGGAAGCCCATGCCATCCCAGGTGAGAAAAATGCATCCTGAATCAAGTCTGAGGGCTAAAACCTCTGTTTCGGATTTTACAACATTGAGCTCCAAACGTAAGGTCCAGACATGAAATTTGGAGCCAAAATTCAAATTTTCAGTTTGGCTGAAATTACATGAAATATGTGTCCCCCATGGAAGCCCATGTCATCCCAGGTGAGAAAAATGCATCCTGAATCAAGTCTGAGGGCTAAAACCTCTGTAACAGGTTTTACCACATTGAGCTCAGAAGGTAAGGTCGGGACCTGAAATTTGGAGCCAAAAATCAAATTTTCAGTTTGGCTGAAATTACATGAAATATGTGTCCCCCGTGGAAGCCAATGCCATCCCAGGTGAGAAAAAATGCATCCTGAATCAAGTCTGAGGGCTTAAAACCTCTTTTTTAGGTTCTACCTCATTGAGCTCCGAACGTAAGGTCCGGACCTGAAATTTGGAGCAAAAAATCAAATTTTCAGTTTGGCTGAAATTACATGAAATATGTGTCCCCCGTGGAAGCCCATGCCATCCCAGGTGAGAAAAAATGCATCCTGAATCAAGTCTGAGGGCTTAAAACCTCTTTTTTAGGTTCTACCTCATTGAGCTCCGAACGTAAGGTCCGGACATGAAATTTGGAGCAAAAAATCAAATTTTCAGTTTGGCTGAAATTACATGAAATATGTGTCCCCCGTGGAAGCCCATGCCATCCCAGGTGAGAAAAAAGCATCCTGAATCAAGTCTGAGGGCTAAAACCTCTGTAACAGGTTTTACCACATTGAGCTCAGAACGTAAGGTCCGGACATGAAATTTGGAGCAAAAAATCAAATTTTCAGTTTGGCTGAAATTACATGGAATATGTGTCCCCTGTGGAAGCCCATGCCATCCCAGGTGAGAAAAATGCATCCTGAATCAAGTCTGAGTGCTAAAACCTCTGTAACGGGTTTTACCACATTGACCTCAGAACGTAAGGTCGGGACCTGAAATTTGGAGCCAAAAATCAAATTTTCAGTTTGGCTGAAATAACATGAAATATGTGTCCCCCGTGGAAGCCCATGCCATCCCAGGTGAGAAAAAATGCATCCTGAATCAAGTCTGAGGGCTAAAACCTCTGTAACGGGTTTTACCACATTGACCTCAGAAGGTAAGGTCGGGACCTGAAATTTGGAGCCAAAAATCAAATTTTCAGTTTGGCTGAAATTACATGAAATATGTGTCCCCCGTGGAAGCCAATGCCATCCCAGGTGAGAAAAAATGCATCCTGAATCAAGTCTGAGGGCTTAAAACCTCTTTTTTAGGTTCTACCTCATTGAGCTCCGAACGTAAGGTCCGGACCTGAAATTTGGAGCAAAAAATCAAATTTTCAGTTTGGCTGAAATTACATGAAATATGTGTCCCCCGTGGAAGCCCATGCCATCCCAGGTGAGAAAAAATGCATCCTGAATCAAGTCTGAGGGCTTAAAACCTCTTTTTTAGGTTCTACCTCATTGAGCTCCGAACGTAAGGTCCGGACATGAAATTTGGAGCAAAAAATCAAATTTTCAGTTTGGCTGAAATTACATGAAATATGTGTCCCCCGTGGAAGCCCATGCCATCCCAGGTGAGAAAAAAGCATCCTGAATCAAGTCTGAGGGCTAAAACCTCTGTAACAGGTTTTACCACATTGAGCTCAGAACGTAAGGTCGGGACCTGAAATTTGGAGCCAAAAATCAAATTTTCAGTTTGGCTGAAATAACATGAAATATGTGTCCCCCGTGGAAGCCCATGCCATCCCAGGTGAGAAAAATGCATCCTGAATCAAGTCTGAGTGCTAAAACCTTTGTAACGGGTTTTACCACATTGCGCTCAGAACGTAAGGTCGGGACCTGAAATTTGAAGCCAAAATTCAAATTTTCAGTTTGGCTGAAATTACATGAAATATGTGTCCCCCGTGGAAGCCCCCGTCATCCCAGGTGAGAAAAATGCATCCTGAATCAAGTCTGAGTGCTAAAACCTCTGTAACGGGTTTTACCACATTGCGCTCAGAACGTAAGGTCGGGACCTGAAATTTGAAGCCAAAAATCAAATTTTCAGTTTGGCTGAAATTACATGAAATATGTGTCCCCCGTGGAGGCCCATGCCATCCCAGGTGAGAAAAATGCATCCTGAATCAAGTCTGAGTGCTAAAACCTCTGTAACGGGTTTTACCACATTGACCTCAGAACGTAAGGTCGGGACCTGAAATTTGGAGCCAAAAATCAAATTTTCAGTTTGGCTGAAATAACATGAAATATGTGTCCCCCGTGGAAGCCCATGCCATCCCAGGTGAGAAAAATGCATCCTGAATCAAGTCTGAGGGCTAAAACCTCTGTAACGGGTTTTACCACATTGCGCTCAGAACGTAAGGTCGGGACCTGAAATTTGAAGCCAAAAATCAAATTTTCAGTTTGGCTGAAATTACATGAAATATGTGTCCCCCGTGGAAGCCCATGCCATCCCAGGTGAGAAAAATGCATCCTGAATCAAGTCTGAGGGCTAAAACCTCTGTTTCGGATTTTACAACATTGAGCTCCAAACGTAAGGTCCAGACATGAAATTTGGAGCCAAAATTCAAATTTTCAGTTTGGCTGAAATTACATGAAATATGTGTCCCCCATGGAAGCCCATGTCATCCCAGGTGAGAAAAATGCATCCTGAATCAAGTCTGAGGGCTAAAACCTCTGTAACAGGTTTTACCACATTGAGCTCAGAAGGTAAGGTCGGGACCTGAAATTTGGAGCCAAAAATCAAATTTTCAGTTTGGCTGAAATTACATGAAATATGTGTCCCCCGTGGAAGCCAATGCCATCCCAGGTGAGAAAAAATGCATCCTGAATCAAGTCTGAGGGCTTAAAACCTCTTTTTTAGGTTCTACCTCATTGAGCTCCGAACGTAAGGTCCGGACCTGAAATTTGGAGCAAAAAATCAAATTTTCAGTTTGGCTGAAATTACATGAAATATGTGTCCCCCGTGGAAGCCCATGCCATCCCAGGTGAGAAAAAATGCATCCTGAATCAAGTCTGAGGGCTTAAAACCTCTTTTTTAGGTTCTACCTCATTGAGCTCCGAACGTAAGGTCCGGACATGAAATTTGGAGCAAAAAATCAAATTTTCAGTTTGGCTGAAATTACATGAAATATGTGTCCCCCGTGGAAGCCCATGCCATCCCAGGTGAGAAAAAAGCATCCTGAATCAAGTCTGAGGGCTAAAACCTCTGTAACAGGTTTTACCACATTGAGCTCAGAACGTAAGGTCCGGACATGAAATTTGGAGCAAAAAATCAAATTTTCAGTTTGGCTGAAATTACATGGAATATGTGTCCCCTGTGGAAGCCCATGCCATCCCAGGTGAGAAAAATGCATCCTGAATCAAGTCTGAGTGCTAAAACCTTTGTAACGGGTTTTACCACATTGCGCTCAGAACGTAAGGTCGGGACCTGAAATTTGAAGCCAAAATTCAAATTTTCAGTTTGGCTGAAATTACATGAAATATGTGTCCCCCGTGGAAGCCCCCGTCATCCCAGGTGAGAAAAATGCATCCTGAATCAAGTCTGAGTGCTAAAACCTCTGTAACGGGTTTTACCACATTGCGCTCAGAACGTAAGGTCGGGACCTGAAATTTGAAGCCAAAAATCAAATTTTCAGTTTGGCTGAAATTACATGAAATATGTGTCCCCCGTGGAGGCCCATGCCATCCCAGGTGAGAAAAATGCATCCTGAATCAAGTCTGAGTGCTAAAACCTCTGTAACGGGTTTTACCACATTGACCTCAGAACGTAAGGTCGGGACCTGAAATTTGGAGCAAAAATTCAAATTTTCAGTTTGGCTGAAATTACATGAAATATGTGTCCCCCGTGGAAGCCCATGCCATCCCAGGTCAGAAAAATGCATCCTGAATCAAGTCTGAGGGCTAAAACCTCTGTTTCGGATTTTACAACATTGAGCTCCGAACGTAAGGTCCGGACATGAAATTTGGAGCCAAAATTCAAATTTTCAGTTTGGCTGAAATTACATGAAATATGTGTCCCCCATGGAAGCCCATGTCATCCCAGGTGAGAAAAATGCATCCTGAATCAAGTCTGAGGGCTAAAACCTCTGTAACAGGTTTTACCACATTGAGCTCAGAAGGTAAGGTCGGGACCTGAAATTTGGAGCCAAAAATCAAATTTTCAGTTTGGCTGAAATTACATGAAATATGTGTCCCACGTGGAAGCCCATGCCATCCCAGGTGAGAAAAAATGCATGCTGAATCAAGTCTGAGGGCTTAAAACCTCTTTTTTAGGTTCTACCTCATTGAGCTCCGAACGTAAGGTCCGGACATGAAATTTGGAGCAAAAAATCAAATTTTCAGTTTGGCTGAAATTACATGAAATATGTGTCCCCCGTGGAAGCCCATGCCATCCCAGGTGAGAAAAAAGCATCCTGAATCAAGTCTGAGGGCTAAAACCTCTGTAACAGGTTTTACCACATTGAGGTCAGAACGTAAGGTTCTGAGAATTTGGAAATTTGGAGCAAATTTGGAATTTTGCTCCAAATTTGGAAATTTGGAGCAAAAAATCAAATTTTCAGTTTGGCTGAAATTACATGGAATATGTGTCCCCTGTGGAAGCCCATGCCATCCCAGGTGAGAAAAATGCATCCTGAATCAAGTCTGAGTGCTAAAACCTTTGTAACGGGTTTACCACATTGCGCTCAGAACGTAAGGTCGGGACCTGAAATTTGAAGCCAAAATTCAAATTTTCAGTTTGGCTGAAATTACATGAAATATGTGTCCCCCGTGGAAGCCCATGCCATACCAGGGGAGAAAAATGCATCCTGAATCAAGTCTGAGGGCTAAAACCTCTGTAACAGGTTTTACCACATTGACCTCAGAACGTAAGGTCCGGACCTGAAATTTGGAGCAAAAAATCAAATTTTCAGTTTGGCTGAAATAACATGAAATATGTGTCCCCCGTGGAAGCCCATGCCATCCCAGGTGAGAAAAATGCATCCTGAATCAAGTCTGAGTGCTAAAACCTCTGTAACGGGTTTTACCACATTGCGCTCAGAACGTAAGGTCGGGACCTAAAATTTGAAGCCAAAAATCAAATTTTCAGTTTGGCTGAAATTACATGAAATATGTGTCCCCCGTGGAAGCCCATGCCATCCCAGGTGAGAAAAATGCATCATGAATCAAGTCTGAGGGCTAAAACCTCTGTAACAGGTTTTACCACATTTACCTCAGAACGTAAGGTCCGGACATGAAATTTAGAGCCAAAATTCAAATTTTCAGTTTGGCTGAAATTACATGAAATATGTGTCCCCTGTGGAAGCCCATGCCATCCCAGGTGAGAAAAATGCATCCTGAATAAAGTCTGAGTGCAAAAACCTCTGTTTTGGGTTTTACCACATTGAGCTCAGAACGTAAGGTCGGGACCTGAAATTTGGAGCAAAAAATCAAATTTTTAATGTGGCTGAAATTACCTGAAATCTGTGTCCCCTGTTGAAGCCCATGCCATCCCAGGTGAGAAAAATGCATCCTGAATCAAGTCTGAGTGCTAAAACCTCTGTAACCGGTTTTACCACATTGCGCTCAGAACGTAAGGTCGGGACCTGAAATTTGAAGCCAAAATTCAAATTTTCAGTTTGGCTGAAATTACATGAAATACGTGTCCCCCGTGGAAGCCCATGCCATCCCAGGTGAGAAAAATGCATCCTGAATCAAGTCTGAGGGCTAAAACCTCTGTAACGGGTTTTACCACATTGAGCTCAGTACGTAAGGTCCGGACCTGAAATTTGGAGCCAAAAATCAAATTTTCAGTTTGGCTGAAATTACATGAAATATGTGTCCCCTGTGGAAGCCCATGCCATCCCAGGTGAGAAAAATGCATCCTGAATCAAGTCTGAGGGCTAAAACTTCTGTTTTGGGTTTTACCAAATTGAGCTCAGAAGGTAAGGTCGGGACCTGAAATTTGGAGCAAAAAATCAAATTTTTAGTTTGGCTGAAATTACATGAAATATGTGTCCCCCGTGGAAGCCCATGCCATCCCAGGTGAGAAAAATGCATCCTGAATCAAGTCTGAGGGCTAAAACCTCTGTAAAAGGGGTTTTACCACGTTGAGCTGAGAACGTAAGGTCGGGACCTGAAATTTGGAGCAAAAAATCAAATTTTCAGTTTGGCTGAAATTACATGAAATATGTGTCCCCCATGGAAGCCCATGCCATCCCAGGTGAGAAAAATGCATCCTGAATCAAGTCTGAGGGCTAAAACCTCTGTAACAGGTTTTACCACATTGAGCTCAGAACGTAAGGTCCGGACCTGAAATTTGGAGCCAAAATTCAAATTTTCAGTTTGGCTGAAATTACATGAAATATGTGTCCCCCGTGGAAGCCCATGCCATCCCAGGTGAGAAAAATGCATCCTGAATCAAGTCTGAGGGCTAAAACCTCTGTAACGGGTTTTACCACATTGAGCTCAGAAGGTAAGGTCGGGACCTGAAATTTGGAGCAAAAAAATCAAATTTTCAGTTTGGCTGAAATTACATGAAATATGTGTCCCCCGTGGAAGCCCATGCCATCCCAGGTGAGAAAAATGCATCCTGAATCAAGTCTTAGAGCTAAAACCTCTGTTTTGGGTTTTACCACATTGACCTCAGAACGTAAGGTCGGGACCTGAAATTTGGAGCAAAAAAATCAAATTTTCAGTTTGGCTGAAATTACATGAAATATGTGTCCCCCTTGGAAGCCCATGCCATCCCAGGTGAGAAAAATGCATCCTGAATCAAGTCTGAGTGCTAAAACCTCTGTAACAGGTTTTACCACATTGAGCTCAGAACGTAAGGTCCGGACCTGAAATTTGGAGCCAAAAATCAAATTTTCAGTTTGGCTGAAATTACATGAAATATGTGTCCCCTGTGGAAGCCCATGCCATCCCAGGTGAGAAAAATGCATCCTGAATCAAGTCTGAGGGCTAAAACCTCTGTAACGGGTTTTACCACATTGAGCTCAGAAGGTAAGGTCGGGACCTGAAATTTGGAGCAAAAAAATCAAATTTTCAGTTTGGCTGAAATTACATGAAATATGTGTCCCCCGTGGAAGCCCATGCCATCCCAGGTGAGAAAAATGCATCCTGAATCAAGTCTGAGTGCTAAAACCTCTGTAACGGGTTTTACCACATTGAACTCAGAAGGTAAGGTCGGGACCTGAAATTTGGAGCCAAAATTCAAATTTTCAGTTTGGCTGAAATTACATGAAATATGTGTCCCCTGTGGAAGCCCATGCCATCCCAGGTGAGAAAAATGCATCCTGAATCAAGTCTGAGTGCTAAAACCTCTGTAACGGGTTTTACCACATTGCGCTCAGAACGTAAGGTCGGGACCTGAAATTTGAAGCCAAAATTCAAATTTTCAGTTTGGCTGAAATTACATGAAATATGTGTCCCCCGTGGAAGCCCATGCCATCCCAGGTGAGAAAAATGCATCCTGAATCAAGTCTGAGGGCTAAAGCCTCTGTAACGGGTTTTACCACATTGAGCTCAGAACGTAAGGTCCGGACCTGAAACTTGGAGCAAAAAATCAAATTTTCAGTTTGGCTGAAATTACATGAAATATGTGTCCCCCGTGGAAGCCCATGCCATCCCAGGTGAGAAAAATGCATCCTGAATCAAGTCTGAGGGCTTAAAACCTCTTTTTTAGGTTCTACCTCATTGAGCTCCGAACGTAAGGTCCGGACCTGAAATTTGGAGCCAAAAATCAAATTTTCAGTTTGGCTGAAATTACATGAAATATGTGTCCCCCATGGAAGCCCATGTCATCCCAGGTGAGAAAAATGCATCGTGAATCAAGTCTGAGTGCTAAAACCTCTTTTTTAGGTTTTACCACATTGAGCTCAGAACGTAAGGTCCGGACCTGAAACTTGGAGCAAAAAATCAAATTTTCAGTTTGGCTGAAATTACATGAAATATGTGTCCCCCGTGGAAGCCCATGCCATCCCAGGTGAGAAAAAAGCATCCTGAATCAAGTCTGAGGGCTAAAACCTCTGTAACAGGTTTAACCACATTGAGCTCAGAACGTAAGGTCCGGACCTGAAATTTGGAGCAAAAAATCAAATTTTCAGTTTGGCTGAAATTACATGAAATATGTGTCCCCTGTGGAAGCCCATGCCATCCCAGGTGAGAAAAATGCATCCTGAATCAAGTCTGAGTGCTAAAACCTCTGTAACCGGTTTTACCACATTGCGCTCAGAACGTAAGGTCGGGACCTGAAATTTGAAGCCAAAATTCAAATTTTCAGTTTGGCTGAAATTACATGAAATACGTGTCCCCCGTGGAAGCCCATGCCATCCCAGGTGAGAAAAATGCATCCTGAATCAAGTCTGAGTGCTAAAACCTCTGTAACCGGTTTTACCACATTGACCTCAGAACGTAAGGTCGGGACCTGAAATTTGGAGCAAAAAATCAAATTTTCAGTTTGGCTGAAATTACCTGAAATATGTGTCCCCTGTGGAAGCCCATGCCATCCCAGGTGAGAAAAATGCATCCTGAATCAAGTCTGAGTGCTAAAACCTCTGTAACCGGTTTTACCACATTGCGCTCAGAACGTAAGGTCGGGACCTGAAATTTGAAGCCAAAATTCAAATTTTCAGTTTGGCTGAAATTACATGAAATACGTGTCCCCCGTGGAAGCCCATGCCATCCCAGGTGAGAAAAATGCATCCTGAATCAAGTCTGAGTGCTAAAACCTCTGTAACCGGTTTTACCACATTGAGCTCAGAACGTAAGGTCCGGACCTGAAATTTGGAGCCAAAAATCAAATTTTCAGTTTGGCTGAAATTACATGAAATATGTGTCCCCCATGGAAGCCCATGTCATCCCAGGTGAGAAAAATGCATCGTGAATCAAGTCTGAGTGCTAAAACCTCTTTTTTAGGTTCTACCTCATTGAGCTCCGAACGTAAGGTCCGGACCTGAAACTTGGAGCAAAAAATCAAATTTTACAGTTTGGCTGAAATTACATGAAATATGTGTCCCCCGTGGAAGCCCATGCCATCCCAGGTGAGAAAAAAGCATCCTGAATCAAGTCTGAGGGCTAAAACCTCTGTAACAGGTTTTACCACATTGAGCTCAGAACGTAAGGTCCGGACCTGAAACTTGGAGCAAAAAATCAAATTTTCAGTTTGGCTGAAATTACATGAAATATGTGTCCCCCGTGGAAGCCCATGCCATCCCAGGTGAGAAAAAAGCATCCTGAATCAAGTCTGAGGGCTAAAACCTCTGTAACAGGTTTTACCACATTGAGCTCAGAACGTAAGGTCCGGACCTGAAACTTGGAGCAAAAAATCAAATTTTCAGTTTGGCTGAAATTACATGAAATATGTGTCCCCCGTGGAAGCCCATGCCATCCCAGGTGAGAAAAATGCATCCTGAATCAAGTCTGAGGGCTAAAACCTCTGTAAAAGGGGTTTTACCACATTGAGCTCAGAACGTAAGGTCCGGACCTGAAATTTGGAGCAAAAAATCAAATTTTCAGTTTGGCTGAAATTACATGAAATATGTGTCCCCTGTGGAAGCCCATGCCATCCCAGGTGAGAAAAAATGCATCCTGAATCAAGTCTGAGGGCTAAAACCTCTGTAAAAGGGGTTTTACCACATTGAGCTGAGAACGTAAGGTCCGGACCTGAAATTTGGAGCAAAAAATCAAATTTTCTGTTTGACTGAAATTACATGAAATATGTGTCCCCCGTGGAAGCCCATGCCATCCCAGGTGAGAAAAATGCATCCTGAATCAAGTCTGAGTGCTAAAACCTCTGTAACAGGTTTTACCACATTTACCTCAGAACGGAAGGTCGGGACCTGAAATTTGGAGCAAAAAATCAAATTTTTAATGTGGCTGAAATTACATGAAATCTGTGTCCCCTGTTGAAGCCCATGCCATCCCAGGTGAGAAAAATGCATCCTGAATCAAGTCTGAGTGCTAAAACCTCTGTAACGGGTTTTACCACATTACGCTCAGAACGTAAGGTCGGGACCTGAAATTTGAAGCCAAAATTCAAATTTTCAGTTTGGCTGAAATTACATGAAATACGTGTCCCCCGTGGAAGCCCATGCCATCCCAGGTGAGAAAAATGCATCCTGAATCAAGTCTGAGTGCTAAAACCTCTGTAACCGGTTTTACCACATTGAGCTCAGAACGTAAGGTCGGGACCTGAAATTTGGAGCCAAAAATCAAATTTTCAGTTTGGCTGAAATTACATGAAATATGTGTCCCCCGTGGAAGCCCATGCCATCCCAGGTGAGAAAAATGCATCCTGAATCAAGTCTGAGGGCTAAAACCTCTGTTTTGGGTTTTACCACACTGAGCTCAGAACGTAAGGTCCGGACCTGAAATTTGGAGCAAAAAATCAAATTTTCAGTTTGGCTGAAATTACATGAAATATGTGTCCCCCGTGGAAGCCCATGCCATCCCAGGTGAGAAAAATGCATCCTGAATCAAGTCTGAGGGCTAAAACCTCTGTAACAGGTTTTACCACATTGAGCTCAGAACGTAAGGTCCGGACCTGAAATTTGGAGCAAAAAATCAAATTTTCAGTTTGGCTGAAATTACATGAAATATGTGTCCCCTGTGGAAGCCCATGCCATCCCAGGTGAGAAAAATGCATCCTGAATCAAGTCTGAGGGCTAAAACCTCTGTAAAAGGGGTTTTACCACATTGAGCTGAGAACGTAAGGTCGGGACCTGAAATTTGGAGCAAAAAATCAAATTTTCTGTTTGACTGAAATTACATGAAATATGTGTCCCCCGTGGAAGCCCATGCCATCCCAGGTGAGAAAAATGCATCCTGAATCAAGTCTGAGTGCTAAAACCTCTGTAACCGGTTTTACCACATTGAGCTCAGAACGTAAGGTCGGGACCTGAAATTTGGAGCCAAAAATCAAATTTTCAGTTTGGCTGAAATTACATGAAATATGTGTCCCCCGTGGAAGCCCATGCCATCCCAGGTGAGAAAAATGCATCCTGAATCAAGTCTGAGGGCTAAAACCTCTGTTTTGGGTTTTACCACACTGAGCTCAGAACGTAAGGTCCGGACCTGAAATTTGGAGCAAAAAAATCAAATTTTCAGTTTGGCTGAAATAACATGAAATATGTGTCCCCCGTGGAAGCCCATGCCATCCCAGGTGAGAAAAATGCATCCTGAATCAAGTCTGAGGGCTAAAACCTCTGTAACGGGTTTTACCACATTGAGCTCAGAACGTAAGGTCGGGACCTGAAATTTGGAGCCAAAAATCAAATTTCCAGTTTGGCAGAAATTTCATGAAATATGTGTCCCCCGTGGAAGCCCATGCCATCCCAGGTGAGAAAAATGCATCCTGAATCAAGTCTGAGGGCTAAAACCTCTGTAAAAGGGGTTTTACCACATTGAGCTGAGAACGTAAGGTCCGGACATGATATTTAGAGCCAAAAGTCAAATTTTCAGTTTGGCTGAAATTACATGAAATATGTGTCCCCTGTGGAAGCCCATGCCATCCCAGGTGAGAAAAATGCATCCTGAATCAAGTCTGAGTGCTAAAACCTCTGTAACGGGTTTTACCACATTGAGCTCAGAAGGTAAGGTCGGGACCTGAAATTTGGAGCAAAAAAATCAAATTTTCAGTTTGGCTGAAATTACATGAAATATGTGTCCCCCGTGGAAGCCCATGCCATCCCAGGTGAGAAAAATGCATCCTGAATACAGTCTGAGAGCTAAAACCTCTGTTTTGGGTTTTACCACATTGACCTCAGAACGAAAGGTCCGGACCTGAAATTTGGAGCAAAAAAATCAAATTTTCAGTTTGGCTGAAATTACATGAAATATGTGTCCCCCGTGGAAGCCCATGCCATCCCAGGTGAGAAAAATGCATCCTGAATCAAGTCTGAGAGCTAAAACCTCTGTAACGGGTTTTACCACATTGAACTCAGAATGTAAGGTCGGGACCTGAAATTTGGAGCCAAAATTCAAATTTTCAGTTTGGCTGAAATTACATGAAATATGTGTCCCCTGTGGAAGCCCATGCCATCCCAGGTGAGAAAAATGCATCCTGAATCAAGTCTGAGTGCTAAAACCTCTGTAACGGGTTTTACCACATTGACCTCAGAACGTAAGGTCGGGACCTGAAATTTGGAGCCAAAAATCAAATTTTCAGTTTGGCTGAAATTACATGAAATATGTGTCCCCCGTGGAAGCCCATGCCATCCCAGGTGAGAAAAATGCATCCTGAATCAAGTCTGAGGGCTAAAACCGCTGTAACAGGTTTTACCACATTGAGCTCAGAACGTAAGGTCCGGACCTGAAATTTGGAGCAAAAAATCAAATTTTCAGTTTGGCTGAAATTACATGAAATATGTGTCCCCCGTGGAAGCCCATGCCATCCCAGGTGAGAAAAATGCATCCTGAATCAAGTCTGAGGGCTAAAACCTCTGTAACGGGTTTTACCACATTGAGCTCAGAACGTAAGGTCGGGACCTGAAATTTGGAGCAAAAAAATCAAATTTTCAGTTTGGCTGAAATTACATGAAATATGTGTCCCCTGTGGAAGCCCATGCCATCCCAGGTGAGAAAAATGCATCCTGAATCAAGTCTGAGTGCTAAAACCGCTGTAACAGGTTTTACCACATTGAGCTCAGAACGTAAGGTCGGGACCTGAAATTTGGAGCCAAAAATCAAATTTTCAGTTTGGCTGAAATTACATGAAATATGTGTCCCCCGTGGAAGCCCATGCCATCCCAGGTGAGAAAAATGCATCCTGAATCAAGTCTGAGGGCTAAAACCTCTGTAACGGGTTTTACCACATTGAGCTCAGAACGTAAGGTCCGGACCTGAAATTTGGAGCAAAAAATCAAATTTTCAGTTTGGCTGAAATTACATGAAATATGTGTCCCCCGTGGAAGCCCATGCCATCCCAGGTGAGAAAAATGCATCCTGAATCAAGTCTGAGGGCTAAAACCTCTGTAACGGGTTTTACCACATTGAGCTCAGAACGTAAGGTCGGGACCTGAAATTTGGAGCAAAAAAATCAAATTTTCAGTTTGGCTGAAATTACATGAAATATGTGTCCCCTGTGGAAGCCCATGCCATCCCAGGTGAGAAAAATGCATCCTGAATCAAGTCTGAGTGCTAAAACCGCTGTAACAGGTTTTACCACATTGAGCTCAGAACGTAAGGTCGGGACCTGAAATTTGGAGCCAAAAATCAAATTTTCAGTTTGGCTGAAATTACATGAAATATGTGTCCCCCGTGGAAGCCCATGCCATCCCAGGTGAGAAAAATGCATCCTGAATCAAGTCTGAGGGCTAAAACCTCTGTAACGGGTTTTACCACATTGAGCTCAGAAGGTAAGGTCGGGACCAAAAATTTGGAGCAAAAAAATCAAATTTTCAGTTTGGCTGAAATTACATGAAACATGTGTCCCCCGTGGAAGCCCATGCCATCCCAGGTGAGAAAAATGCATCCTGAATCAAGTCTGAGAGCTAAAACCTCTGTAACAGGTTTTACCACATTGAGCTCAGAACGTAAGGTCCGGACCTGAAATTTGGAGCAAAAAATCAAATTTTCAGTTTGGCTGAAATTACATGAAATATGTGTCCCCCGTGGAAGCCCATGCCATCCCAGGTGAGAAAAATGCATCCTGAATCAAGTCTGAGGGCTAAAACCTCTGTAACGGGTTTTACCACATTGAGCTCAGAAGGTAAGGTCGGGACCAAAAATTTGGAGCAAAAAAATCAAATTTTCAGTTTGGCTGAAATTACATGAAACATGTGTCCCCCGTGGAAGCCCATGCCATCCCAGGTGAGAAAAATGCATCCTGAATCAAGTCTGAGAGCTAAAACCTCTGTTTTGGGTTTTACCACATTGAGCTCAGAACGTAAGGTCCGGACCTGAAATTTGGAGCAAAAAAATCAAATTTTCAGTTTGGCTGAAATTACATGAAATATGTGTCCCCCGTGGAAACCCATGCCATCCCAGGTGAGAAAAATGCATCCTGAATCAAGTCTGAGGGCTAAAACCTCTGTAACGGGTTTTACCACATTGAGCTCAGAACGTAAGGTCGGGACCTGAAATTTTGGAGCAAAAAAATCAAATTTTCAGTTTGGCTGAAATTACATGAA
Source organism: Halichoeres trimaculatus (assembly GCF_033239565.1). NCBI lineage: Eukaryota > Metazoa > Chordata > Actinopteri > Labriformes > Labridae > Halichoeres > Halichoeres trimaculatus. The sequence goes on from NW_027437249.1 coordinate 120,392, forward strand.
ATATGTGTCCCCCGTGGAAGCCCATGCCATCCCAGGTGAGAAAAATGCATCCTGAATCAAGTCTGAGTGCTAAAACCGCTGTAACAGGTTTTACCACATTGAGCTCAGAACGTAAGGTCCGGACCTGAAATTTGGAGCAAAAAATCAAATTTTCAGTTTGGCTGAAATTACATGAAATATGTGTCCCCCGTGGAAGCCCATGCCATCCCAGGTGAGAAAAATGCATCCTGAATCAAGTCTGAGGGCTAAAACCTCTGTAACGGGTTTTACCACATTGAGCTCAGAACGTAAGGTCGGGACCTGAAATTTGGAGCAAAAAAATCAAATTTTCAGTTTGGCTGAAATTACATGAAATATGTGTCCCCTGTGGAAGCCCATGCCATCCCAGGTGAGAAAAATGCATCCTGAATCAAGTCTGAGGGCTAAAACCTCTGTAACGGGTTTTACCACATTGAGCTCAGAACGTAAGGTCGGGACCTGAAATTTGAAGCCAAAAATCAAATTTTCAGTTTGGCTGAAATTACATGAAATATGTGTCCCCCATGGAAGCCCATGCCATCCAAGGTGAGAAAAATGCATCCTGAATCAAGTCTGAGTGCTAAAACCTCTGTAACAGGTTTTACCACATTGAGCTCAGAACGTAAGGTCCGGACCTGAAATTTGGAGCCAAAAATCAAATTTTCAGTTTGGCTGAAATTACATGAAATATGTGTCCCCTGTGGAAGCCCATGCCATCCCAGGTGAGAAAAATGCATCCTGAATCAAGTCTGAGTGCTAAAACCTCTGTAACGGGTTTTACCACATTGAGCTCAGAAGGTAAGGTCGGGACCTGAAATTTGGAGCAAAAAAATCAAATTTTCAGTTTGGCTGAAATTACATGAAATATGTGTCCCCCGTGGAAGCCCATGCCATCCAAGGTGAGAAAAATGCATCCTGAATCAAGTCTGAGGGCTAAAACCTCTGTTTTGGGTTTTACCACATTGACCTCAGAACGTAAGGTCGGGACCTGAAATTTGGAGCAAAAAAATCAAATTTTCAGTTTGGCTGAAATTACATGAAATATGTGTCCCCCGTGGAAGCCCATGCCATCCCAGGTGAGAAAAATGCATCCTGAATCAAGTCTGAGTGCTAAAACCTCTGTAACGGGTTTTACCACATTGAACTCAGAAGGTAAGGTCGGGACCTGAAATTTGGAGCCAAAATTCAAATTTTCAGTTTGGCTGAAATTACATGAAATATGTGTCCCCTGTGGAAGCCCATGCCATCCCAGGTGAGAAAAATGCATCCTGAATCAAGTCTGAGTGCTAAAACCTCTGTAACGGGTTTTACCACATTGCGCTCAGAACGTAAGGTCGGGACCTGAAATTTGGAGCCAAAAATCAAATTTTCAGTTTGGCTGAAATTACATGAAATATGTGTCCCCCATGGAAGCCCATGTCATCCCAGGTGAGAAAAATGCATCCTGAATCAAGTCTGAGGGCTAAAACCTCTGTAACGGGTTTTACCACATTGAGCTCAGAACGTAAGGTCGGGACCTGAAATTTGGAGCAAAAAAATCAAATTTTCAGTTTGGCTGAAATAACATGAAATATGTGTCCCCTGTGGAAGCCCATGCCATCCCAGGTGAGAAAAATGCATCCTGAATCAAGTCTGAGTGCTAAAACCTCTGTAACGGGTTTTACCACATTGCGCTCAGAACGTAAGGTCGGGACCTAAAATTTGAAGCCAAAAATCAAATTTTCAGTTTGGCTGAAATTACATGAAATATGTGTCCCCTGTGGAAGCCCATGCCATCCCAGGTGAGAAAAATGCATCCTGAATCAAGTCTGAGTGCTAAAACCTCTGTAACGGGTTTTACCACATTGCGCTCAGAACGTAAGGTCGGGACCTAAAATTTGAAGCCAAAAATCAAATTTTCAGTTTGGCTGAAATTACATGAAATATGTGTCCCCCATGGAAGCCCATGTCATCCCAGGTGAGAAAAATGCATCCTGAATCAAGTCTGAGTGCTAAAACCTCTGTAACGGGTTTTACCACATTTACCTCAGAACGTAAGGTCGGGACCTGAAATTTGGAGCAAAAAAATCAAATTTTCAGTTTGGCTGAAATAACATGAAATATGTGTCCCCCGTGGAAGCCCATGCCATCCCAGGTGAGAAAAATGCATCCTGAATCAAGTCTGAGGGCTAAAACCTCTGTTTTGGGTTTTACCACATTGAGCTCAGAACGTAAGGTCAGGACCTGAAATTTGGAGCAAAAATTCAAATTTTCAGTTTGGCTGAAATTACATGAAATATGTGTCCCCCGTGGAAGCCCATGCCATCCCAGGTGAGAAAAATGCATCCTGAATCAAGTCTGAGGGCTAAAACCTCTGTTTCGGATTTTACAACATTGAGCTCCGAACGTAAGGTCCGGACATGAAATTTGGAGCCAAAATTCAAATTTTCAGTTTGGCTGAAATTACATGAAATATGTGTCCCCCATGGAAGCCCATGTCATCCCAGGTGAGAAAAATGCATCCTGAATCAAGTCTGAGTGCTAAAACCTCTGTAACAGGTTTTGCCACATTGAGCTCAGAAGGTAAGGTCGGGACCTGAAATTTGGAGCCAAAAATCAAATTTTCAGTTTGGCTGAAATTACATGAAATATGTGTCCCCCGTGGAAGCCCATGCCATCCCAGGTGAGAAAAAATGCATCCTGAATCAAGTCTGAGGGCTTAAAACCTCTTTTTTAGGTTCTACCTCATTGAGCTCCGAACGTAAGGTCCGGACATGAAATTTGGAGCAAAAAATCAAATTTTCAGTTTGGCTGAAATTACATGAAATATGTGTCCCCCGTGGAAGCCCATGCCATCCCAGGTGAGAAAAAAGCATCCTGAATCAAGTCTGAGGGCTAAAACCTCTGTAACAGGTTTTACCACATTGAGCTCAGAACGTAAGGTCCGGACCTGAAATTTGGAGCAAAAAATCAAATTTTCAGTTTGGCTGAAATTACATGGAATATGTGTCCCCTGTGGAAGCCCATGCCATCCCAGGTGAGAAAAATGCATCCTGAATCAAGTCTGAGTGCTAAAACCTTTGTAACGGGTTTTACCACATTGCGCTCAGAACGTAAGGGTGGGACCTGAAATTTGAAGCCAAAATTCAAATTTTCAGTTTGGCTGAAATTACATGAAATATGTGTCCCCCGTGGAAGCCCCCGTCATCCCAGGTGAGAAAAATGCATCCTGAATCAAGTCTGAGTGCTAAAACCTCTGTAACGGGTTTTACCACATTGCGCTCAGAACGTAAGGTCGGGACCTGAAATTTGAAGCCAAAAATCAAATTTTCAGTTTGGCTGAAATTACATGAAATATGTGTCCCCCGTGGAAGCCCATGCCATCCCAGGTGAGAAAAATGCATCCTGAATCAAGTCTGAGTGCTAAAACCTCTGTAACAGGTTTTACCACATTGAGCTCAGAACGTATGGTCCGGACCTGAAATTTGGAGCAAAAAATCAAATTTTCAGTTTGGCTGAAATTACATGAAATATGTGTCCCCCGTGGAAGCCCATGCCATCCCAGGTGAGAAAAATGCATCCTGAATCAAGTCTGAGGGCTAAAACCTCTGTAACAGGTTTTACCACACTGAGCTCAGAACGTAAGGTCCGGACCTGAAATTTGGAGCAAAAAATCAAATTTTCAGTTTGGCTGAAATAACATGAAATATGTGTCCCCCGTGGAAGCCCATGCCATCCCAGGTGAGAAAAATGCATCCTGAATCAAGTCTGAGTGCTAAAACCTCTGTAACAGGTTTTACCACATTGACCTCAGAACGTAAGGCTGGGACCTGAAATTTGGAGCCAAAAATCAAATTTTCAGTTTGGCTGAAATTACATGAAATATGTGTCCCCCGTGGAAGCCCATGCCATCCCAGGTGAGAAAAATGCATCATGAATCAAGTCTGAGGGCTAAAACCTCTGTAACAGGTTTTACCACACTGAGCTCAGAACGTAAGGTCCGGACCTGAAATTTGGAGCAAAAAATCAAATTTTCAGTTTGGCTGAAATTACATGAAATATGTGTCCCCCGTGGAAGCCCATGCCATCCCAGGTGAGAAAAATGCATCCTGAATCAAGTCTGAGGGCTAAAACCTCTGTAACGGGTTTTACCACATTGAGCTCAGAACGTAAGGTCGGGACCTGAAATTTGGAGCCAAAAATCAAAATTTTTCAGTTTGGCTGAAATTACATGAAATATGTGTCCCCCGTGGAAGCCCATGCCATCCCAGGTGAGAAAAATGCATCCTGAATCAAGTCTGAGGGCTAAAACCTCTGTAACAGGTTTTACCACATTGAGCTCAGAACGTAAGGATGGGACCTGAAATTTGGAGCCAAAAATCAAATTTTCAGTTTGGCTGAAATTACATGAAATATGTGTCCCCCGTGGAAGCCCATGCCATCCCAGGTGAGAAAAATGCATCCTGAATCAAGTCTGAGGGCTAAAACCTCTGTAACGGGATTTACCACATTGAGCTCAGAACGTAAGGTCGGGACCTGAAATTTGGAGCCAAAAATCAAATTTTCAGTTTGGCTGAAATGACATTAAATACGTGTGCCCCTTTGGAAGCCCATGCCATCCCAGGTGAGAAAAATGCATCCTGAATCAAGTCTGAGGGCTAAAACCTCTGTAACGGGTTTTACCACATTGAGCTCAGAACGTAAGGTCCGGACCTGAAATTTGGAGCCAAAAATCAAATTTTCAGTTTGGCTGAAATTACATGAAATATGTGTCCCCCGTGGAAGCCCATGCCATCCCAGGTGAGAAAAAATGTATCCTGAATCAAGTCTGAGGGCTAAAACCTCTTTTTTAGGTTCTACCTCATTGAGCTCCGAACGTAAGGTCGGGACCTGAAATTTGGAGCAAAAAATCAAATTTTTAGTTTGGCTGAAATTACATGAAATATGTGTCCCCCGTGGAAGCCCATGCCATCCCAGGTGAGAAAAAATGCATCCTGAATCAAGTCTGAGAGCTAAAACCTCTGTAACGGGTTTTACCACATTGACCTCAGAACGTAAGGTCGGGACCTGAAATTTGGAGCAAAAAAATCAAATTTTCAGTTTGGCTGAAATAACATGAAATATGTGTCCCCCGTGGAAGCCCATGCCATCCCAGGTGAGAAAAATCCATCCTGAATCAAGTCTGAGGGCTAAAACCTCTGTAACGGGTTTTACCACATTGAGCTCAGAACGTAAGGTCGGGACCTGAAATTTGGAGCAAAAAATCAAATTTCCAGTTTGGCTGAAATTACATGAAATATGTGTCCCCCGTGGAAGCCCATGCCATCCCAGGTGAGAAAAATGCATCATGAATCAAGTCTGAGGGCTAAAACCTCTGTAACAGGTTTTACCACATTGAGCTCAGAACGTAAGGTCCGGACCTGAAACTTGGAGAAAAAAATCAAATTTTCAGTTTGGCTGAAATTACATGAAATATGTGTCCCCCGTGGAAGCCCATGCCATCCCAGGTGAGAAAAAAGCATCCTGAATCAAGTCTGAGGGCTAAAACCTCTGTAACAGGTTTTACCACATTGAGCTCAGAACGTAAGGTCCGGACCTGAAATTTGGAGCAAAAAATCAAATTTCCAGTTTGGCTGAAATTACATGAAATATGTGTCCCCTGTGGAAGCCCATGCCATCCCAGGTGAGAAAAATGCATCCTGAATCAAGTCTGAGGGCTAAAACCTCTGTAACAGGTTTTACCACATTGAGCTGAGAACGTAAGGTCCGGACCTGAAATTTGGAGCAAAAAATCAAATTTTCTGTTTGACTGAAATTACATGAAATATGTGTCCCCCGTGGAAGCCCATGCCATCCCAGGTGAGAAAAATGCATCCTGAATCAAGTCTGAGTGCTAAAACCTCTGTAACAGGTTTTACCACATTTACCTCAGAACGGAAGGTCGGGACCTGAAATTTGGAGCAAAAAATCAAATTTTTAATGTGGCTGAAATTACATGAAATCTGTGTCCCCTGTTGAAGCCCATGCCATCCCAGGTGAGAAAAATGCATCCTGAATCAAGTCTGAGGGCTAAAACCTCTGTTTTGGGTTTTACCACACTGAGCTCAGAACGTAAGGTCCGGACCTGAAATTTGGAGCAAAAAAATCAAATTTTCAGTTTGGCTGAAATAACATGAAATATGTGTCCCCCGTGGAAGCCCATGCCATCCCAGGTGAGAAAAATCCATCCTGAATCAAGTCTGAGGGCTAAAACCTCTGTAACGGGTTTTACCACATTGAGCTCAGAACGTAAGGTCGGGACCTGAAATTTGGAGCCAAAAATCAAATTTCCAGTTTGGCAGAAATTTCATGAAATATGTGTCCCCCGTGGAAGCCCATGCCATCCCAGGTGAGAAAAATGCATCCTGAATCAAGTCTGAGGGCTAAAACCTCTGTAAAAGGGGTTTTACCACATTGAGCTGAGAACGTAAGGTCCGGACATGATATTTAGAGCCAAAAGTCAAATTTTCAGTTTGGCTGAAATTACATGAAATATGTGTCCCCTGTGGAAGCCCATGCCATCCCAGGTGAGAAAAATGCATCCTGAATCAAGTCTGAGTGCTAAAACCTCTGTAACGGGTTTTACCACATTGAGCTCAGAAGGTAAGGTCGGGACCAAAAATTTGGAGCAAAAAAATCAAATTTTCAGTTTGGCTGAAATTACATGAAATATGTGTCCCCCGTGGAAGCCCATGCCATCCCAGGTGAGAAAAATGCATCCTGAATCAAGTCTGAGAGCTAAAACCTCTGTTTTGGGTTTTACCACATTGACCTCAGAACGAAAGGTCCGGACCTGAAATTTGGAGCAAAAAAATCAAATTTTCAGTTTGGCTGAAATTACATGAAATATGTGTCCCCCGTGGAAGCCCATGCCATCCCAGGTGAGAAAAATGCATCCTGAATCAAGTCTGAGAGCTAAAACCTCTGTAACGGGTTTTACCACATTGAACTCAGAATGTAAGGTCGGGACCTGAAATTTGGAGCCAAAATTCAAATTTTCAGTTTGGCTGAAATTACATGAAATATGTGTCCCCTGTGGAAGCCCATGCCATCCCAGGTGAGAAAAATGCATCCTGAATCAAGTCTGAGTGCTAAAACCTCTGTAACGGGTTTTACCACATTGACCTCAGAACGTAAGGTCGGGACCTGAAATTTGGAGCCAAAAATCAAATTTTCAGTTTGGCTGAAATTACATGAAATATGTGTCCCCCGTGGAAGCCCATGCCATCCCAGGTGAGAAAAATGCATCCTGAATCAAGTCTGAGGGCTAAAACCTCTGTAACAGGTTTTACCACATTGAGCTCAGAACGTAAGGTCCGGACCTGAAATTTGGAGCAAAAAATCAAATTTTCAGTTTGGCTGAAATTACATGAAATATGTGTCCCCCGTGGAAGCCCATGCCATCCCAGGTGAGAAAAATGCATCCTGAATCAAGTCTGAGGGCTAAAACCTCTGTAACGGGTTTTACCACATTGAGCTCAGAAGGTAAGGTCGGGACCAAAAATTTGGAGCAAAAAAATCAAATTTTCAGTTTGGCTGAAATTACATGAAACATGTGTCCCCCGTGGAAGCCCATGCCATCCCAGGTGAGAAAAATGCATCCTGAATCAAGTCTGAGAGCTAAAACCTCTGTTTTGGGTTTTACCACATTGAGCTCAGAACGTAAGGTCCGGACCTGAAATTTGGAGCAAAAAAATCAAATTTTCAGTTTGGCTGAAATTACATGAAATATGTGTCCCCCGTGGAAACCCATGCCATCCCAGGTGAGAAAAATGCATCCTGAATCAAGTCTGAGGGCTAAAACCTCTGTAACGGGTTTTACCACATTGAGCTCAGAACGTAAGGTCGGGACCTGAAATTTTGGAGCAAAAAAATCAAATTTTCAGTTTGGCTGAAATTACATGAAATATGTGTCCCCCGTGGAAGCCCATGCCATCCCAGGTGAGAAAAATGCATCCTGAATCAAGTCTGAGTGCTAAAACCGCTGTAACAGGTTTTACCACATTGAGCTCAGAACGTAAGGTCCGGACCTGAAATTTGGAGCAAAAAATCAAATTTTCAGTTTGGCTGAAATAACATGAAATATGTGTCCCCCGTGGAAGCCCATGCCATCCCAGGTGAGAAAAATGCATCCTGAATCAAGTCTGAGGGCTAAAACCTCTGTTTTGGGTTTTACCACATTGACCTCAGAACGTAAGGTCGGGACCTGAAATTTGGAGCAAAAAAATCAAATTTTCAGTTTGGCTGAAATTACATGAAATATGTGTCCCCCGTGGAAGCCCATGCCATCCCAGGTGAGAAAAATGCATCCTGAATCAAGTCTGAGTGCTAAAACCTCTGTAACGGGTTTTACCACATTGAACTCAGAAGGTAAGGTCGGGACCTGAAATTTGGAGCCAAAATTCAAATTTTCAGTTTGGCTGAAATTACATGAAATATGTGTCCCCTGTGGAAGCCCATGCCATCCCAGGTGAGAAAAATGCATCCTGAATCAAGTCTGAGTGCTAAAACCTCTGTAACGGGTTTTACCACATTGCGCTCAGAACGTAAGGTCGGGACCTGAAATTTGGAGCAAAAAATCAAATTTTCAGTTTGGCTGAAATTACATGAAATATGTGTCCCCTGTGGAAGCCCATGTCATCCCAGGTGAGAAAAATGCATCCTGAATCAAGTCTGAGTGCTAAAACCTCTGTAACGGGTTTTACCACATTGAGCTCAGAACGTAAGGTCGGGACCTGAAATTTGGAGCAAAAAAATCAAATTTTCAGTTTGGCTGAAATTACATGAAATATGTGTCCCCTGTGGAAGCCCATGCCATCCCAGGTGAGAAAAATGCATCCTGAATCAAGTCTGAGGGCTAAAACCTCTGTAACGGGATTTACCACATTGAGCTCAGAACGTAAGGTCGGGACCTGAAATTTGGAGCCAAAAATCAAATTTTCAGTTTGGCTGAAATGACATTAAATACGTGTGCCCCTTTGGAAGCCCATGCCATCCCAGGTGAGAAAAATGCATCCTGAATCAAGTCTGAGGGCTAAAACCTCTGTAACGGGTTTTACCACATTGAGCTCAGAACGTAAGGTCGGGACCTGAAATTTGGAGCCAAAAATCAAATTTTCAGTTTGGCTGAAATTACATGAAATATGTGTCCCCCGTGGAAGCCCATGCCATCCCAGGTGAGAAAAAATGTATCCTGAATCAAGTCTGAGGGCTTAAAACCTCTTTTTTAGGTTCTACCTCATTGAGCTCCGAACGTAAGGTCGGGACCTGAAATTTGGAGCAAAAAATCAAATTTTTAGTTTGGCTGAAATTACATGAAATATGTGTCCCCCGTGGAAGCCCATGCCATCCCAGGTGAGAAAAATGCATCCTGAATCAAGTCTGAGAGCTAAAACCTCTGTAACGGGTTTTACCACATTGACCTCAGAACGTAAGGTCGGGACCTGAAATTTGGAGCAAAAAAATCAAATTTTCAGTTTGGCTGAAATAACATGAAATATGTGTCCCCCGTGGAAGCCCATGCCATCCCAGGTGAGAAAAATGCATCCTGAATCAAGTCTGAGGGCTAAAACCTCTGTTTTGGGTTTTACCACATTGAGCTCAGAACGTAAGGTCGGGACCTGAAATTTGGAGCCAAAAATCAAATTTTCAGTTTGGCTGAAATAACATGAAATATGTGTCCCCTGTTGAAGCCCATGCCATCCCAGGTGAGAAAAATGCATCCTGAATCAAGTCTGAGTGCTAAAACCTCTGTAACGGGTTTTACCACATTGAGCTCAGAACGTAAGGTCGGGACCTGAAATTTGGAGCAAAAATTCAAATTTTCAGTTTGGCTGAAATTACATGAAATATGTGTCCCCCGTGGAAGCCCATGCCATCCCAGGTGAGAAAAATGCATCCTGAATCAAGTCTGAGGGCTAAAACCTCTGTTTCGGATTTTACAACATTGAGCTCCGAACGAAAGGTCCGGACATGAAATTTGGAGCCAAAATTCAAATTTTCAGTTTGGCTGAAATTACATGAAATATGTGTCCCCCATGGAAGCCCATGTCATCCCAGGTGAGAAAAATGCATCCTGAATCAAGTCTGAGGGCTTAAAACCTCTTTTTTAGGTTCTACCTCATTGAGCTCCGAACGTAAGGTCCGGACATGAAATTTGGAGCAAAAAATCAAATTTTCAGTTTGGCTGAAATTACATGAAATATGTGTCCCCCGTGGAAGCCCATGCCATCCCAGGTGAGAAAAATGCATCCTGAATCAAGTCTGAGTGCTAAAACCTCTGTAACAGGTTTTACCACATTGACCTCAGAACATAAGGCTGGGACCTGAAATTTGGAGCCAAAAATCAAATTTTCAGTTTGGCTGAAATTACATGAAATATGTGTCCCCCGTGGAAGCCCATGCCATCCCAGGTGAGAAAAATGCATCATGAATCAAGTCTGAGGGCTAAAACCTCTGTAACAGGTTTTACCACACTGAGCTCAGAACGTAAGGTCCGGACCTGAAATTTGGAGCAAAAAATCAAATTTTCAGTTTGGCTGAAATTACATGAAATATGTGTCCCCCGTGGAAGCCCATGCCATCCCAGGTGAGAAAAATGCATCCTGAATCAAGTCTGAGGGCTAAAACCTCTGCTTCGGGATTTACCACATTGAGCTCAGAACGTAAGGTCGGGACCTGAAATTTGGAGCCAAAAATCAAAATTTTTCAGTTTGGCTGAAATTACATGAAATATGTGTCCCCCGTGGAAGCCCATGCCATCCCAGGTGAGAAAAATGCATACTGAATCAAGTCTGAGGGCTAAAACCTCTGTAACAGGTTTTACCACATTGAGCTCAGAACGTAAGGATGGGACCTGAAATTTGGAGCCAAAAATCAAATTTTCAGTTTGGCTGAAATTACATGAAATATGTGTCCCCCGTGGAAGCCCATGCCATCCCAGGTGAGAAAAATGCATCCTGAATCAAGTCTGAGGGCTAAAACCTCTGTAACGGGATTTACCACATTGAGCTCAGAACGTAAGGTCGGGACCTGAAATTTGGAGCCAAAAATCAAATTTTCAGTTTGGCTGAAATGACATTAAATACGTGTGCCCCTTTGGAAGCCCATGCCATCCCAGGTGAGAAAAATGCATCCTGAATCAAGTCTGAGGGCTAAAACCTCTGTAACGGGTTTTACCACATTGAGCTCAGAACGTAAGGTCGGGACCTGAAATTTGGAGCCAAAAATCAAATTTTCAGTTTGGCTGAAATTACATGAAATATGTGTCCCCCGTGGAAGCCCATGCCATCCCAGGTGAGAAAAAATGTATCCTGAATCAAGTCTGAGGGCTTAAAACCTCTTTTTTAGGTTCTACCTCATTGAGCTCCGAACGTAAGGTCGGGACCTGAAATTTGGAGCAAAAAATCAAATTTTTAGTTTGGCTGAAATTACATGAAATATGTGTCCCCCGTGGAAGCCCATGCCATCCCAGGTGAGAAAAATGCATCCTGAATCAAGTCTGAGAGCTAAAACCTCTGTAACGGGTTTTACCACATTGACCTCAGAACGTAAGGTCGGGACCTGAAATTTGGAGCAAAAAAATCAAATTTTCAGTTTGGCTGAAATAACATGAAATATGTGTCACCCGTGGAAGCCCATGCCATCCCAGGTGAGAAAAATCCATCCTGAATCAAGTCTGAGGGCTAAAACCTCTGTAACGGGTTTTACCACATTGAGCTCAGAACGTAAGGTCGGGACCTGAAATTTGGAGCCAAAAATCAAATTTCCAGTTTGGCTGAAATTACATGAAATATGTGTCCCCCGTGGAAGCCCATGCCATCCCAGGTGAGAAAAATGCATCCTGAATCAAGTCTGAGGGCTAAAACCTCTGTAACAGGTTTTACCACATTGAGCTCAGAACGTAAGGTCCGGACCTGAAAATTGGAGCAAAAAATCAAATTTTCAGTTTGGCTGAAATAACATGAAATATGTGTCCCCTGTGGAAGCCCATGCCATCCCAGGTGAGAAAAAATGCATCCTGAATCAAGTCTGAGGGCTTAAAACCTCTGTAAAAGGGGTTTTACCACGTTGAGCTGAGAACGTAAGGTCCGGACCTGAAATTTGGAGCAAAAAATCAAATTTTCAGTTTGGCTGAAATTACATGAAATATGTGTCCCCCGTGGAAGCCCATGCCATCCCAGGTGAGAAAAATGCATCCTGAATCAAGTCTGAGGGCTAAAACCTCTGTAACAGGTTTTACCACATTGAGCTCAGAACGTAAGGTCGGGACCTGAAATTTGGAGCAAAAAATCAAATTTTCAGTTTGGCTGAAATTACATGAAATATGTGTCCCCCGTGGAAGCCCATGCCATCCCAGGTGAGAAAAATGCATCCTGAATCAAGTCTGAGGGCTAAAACCTCTGTAACGGGTTTTACCACATTGAGCTCAGAACATAAGGTCGGGACCAAAAATTTGGAGCAAAAAAATCAAATTTTCAGTTTGGCTGAAATTACATGAAATATGTGTCCCCCGTGGAAGCCCATGCCATCCCAGGTGAGAAAAATGCATCCTGAATCAAGTCTGAGAGCTAAAACCTCTGTTTTGGGTTTTACCACATTGACCTCAGAACGTAAGGTCCGGACCTGAAATTTGGAGCAAAAAAATCAAATTTTCAGTTTGGCTGAAATTACATGAAATATGTGTCCCCCGTGGAAACCCATGCCATCCCAGGTGAGAAAAATGCATCCTGAATCAAGTCTGAGGGCTAAAACCTCTGTAACGGGTTTTACCACATTGAGCTCAGAACGTAAGGTCGGGACCTGAAATTTGGAGCAAAAAAATCAAATTTTCAGTTTGGCTGAAATTACATGAAATATGTGTCCCCCGTGGAAGCCCATGCCATCCCAGGTGAGAAAAATGCATCCTGAATCAAGTCTGAGTGCTAAAACCGCTGTAACAGGTTTTACCACATTGAGCTCAGAACGTAAGGTCCGGACCTGAAATTTGGAGCAAAAAATCAAATTTTCAGTTTGGCTGAAATTACATGAAATATGTGTCCCCCGTGGAAGCCCATGCCATCCCAGGTGAGAAAAATGCATCCTGAATCAAGTCTGAGGGCTAAAACCTCTGTTTCGGGTTTTACCACATTGAGCTCAGAACGTAAGGTCCGGACCTGAAATTTGGAGCCAAAAATCAAATTTTCAGTTTGGCTGAAATTACATGAAATATGTGTCCCCTGTGGAAGCCCATGCCATCCCAGGTGAGAAAAATGCATCCTGAATCAAGTCTGAGGGCTAAAACCTCTGTAACGGGTTTTACCACATTGAGCTCAGAAGGTAAGGTTGGGACCTGAAATTTGGAGCAAAAAAATCAAATTTTCAGTTTGGCTGAAATTACATGAAATATGTGTCCCCCGTGGAAGCCCATGCCATCCAAGGTGAGAAAAATGCATCCTGAATCAAGTCTGAGGGCTAAAACCTCTGTTTTGGGTTTACCACATTGAGCTCAGAACGTAAGGTCGGGACCTGAAATTTGGAGCAAAAAAATCAAATTTTCAGTTTGGCTGAAATTACATGAAATATGTGTCCCCCGTGGAAGCCCATGCCATCCCAGGTGAGAAAAATGCATCCTGAATCAAGTCTGAGTGCTAAAACCTCTGTAACGGGTTTTACCACATTGAACTTAGAAGGTAAGGTCTGGACCTGAAATTTGGAGCCAAAATTCAAATTTTCAGTTTGGCTGAAATTACATGAAATATGTGTCCCCTGTGGAAGCCCATGCCATCCCAGGTGAGAAAAATGCATCCTGAATCAAGTCTGAGTGCTAAAACCTCTGTAACGGGTTTTACCACATTTACCTCAGAACGTAAGGTCGGGACCTGAAATTTGGAGCAAAAAATCAAATTTTCAGTTTGGCTGAAATTACATGAAATATGTGTCCCCCGTGGAAGCCCATGCCATCCCAGGTGAGAAAAATGCATCCTGAATCAAGTCTGAGTGCTAAAACCTCTGTAACCGGTTTTACCACATTGAGCTCAGAACGTAAGGTCGGGACCTGAAATTTGGAGCCAAAAATCAAATTTTCAGTTTGGCTGAAATTACATGAAATATGTGTCCCCCATGGAAGCCCATGTCATCCCAGGTGAGAAAAATGCATCCTGAATCAAGTCTGAGTGCTAAAACCTCTGTAACAGGTTTTACCACATTTACCTCAGAACGTAAGGTCCGGACCTGAAATTTGGAGCAAAAAAATCAAATTTTCAGTTTGGCTGAAATAACATGAAATATGTGTCCCCCGTGGAAGCCCATGCCATCCCAGGTGAGAAAAATGCATCCTGAATCAAGTCTGAGGGCTAAAACCTCTGTTTTGGGTTTTACCACATTGAGCTCAGAACGTAAGGTCGGGACCTGAAATTTGGAGCCAAAAATCAAATTTTCAATTTGGCTGAAATAACATGAAATATGTGTCCCCTGTTGAAGCCCATGCCATCCCAGGTGAGAAAAATGCATCCTGAATCAAGTCTGAGTGCTAAAACCTCTGTAACGGGTTTTACTACATTGAGCTCAGAACGTAAGGTCGGGACCTGAAATTTGGAGCAAAAAATCAAATTTTCAGTTTGGCTGAAATTACATGAAATATGTGTCCCCCGTGGAAGCCCATGCCATCCCAGGTGAGACAAATGCATCCTGAATCAAGTCTGAGGGCTAAAGCCTCTGTAACGGGTTTTACCACATTGACCTCAGAACGTACGGTCGGGACCTGAAATTTGGAGCAAAAATTCAAATTTTCAGTTTGGCTGAAATTACATGAAATATGTGTCCCCCGTGGAAGCCCATGCCATCCCAGGTGAGAAAAATGCATCCTGAATCAAGTCTGAGTGCTAAAACCTCTGTAACCGATTTTACCACATTGAGCTCAGAACGTAAGGTCGGGACCTGAAATTTGGAGCCAAAAATCAAATTTTCAGTTTGGCTGAAATTACATGAAATATGTGTCCCCCGTGGAAGCCCATGCCATCCCAGGTGAGAAAAATGCATCCTGAATCAAGTCTGAGGGCTAAAACCTCTGTAACAGGTTTTACCACACTGAGCTCAGAACGTAAGGTCCGGACCTGAAATTTGGAGCAAAAAATCAAATTTTCAGTTTGGCTGAAATTACATGAAATATGTGTCCCCCGTGGAAGCCCATGCCATCCCAGGTGAGAAAAATGCATCCTGAATCAAGTCTGAGGGCTAAAACCTCTGTAACAGGTTTTACCACATTGAGCTCAGAACGTAAGGTCCGGACCTGAAATTTGGAGCAAAAAATCAAATTTTCAGTTTGGCTGAAATTACATGAAATATGTGTCCCCTGTGGAAGCCCATGCCATCCCAGGTGAGAAAAATGCATCCTGAATCAAGTCTGAGGGCTAAAACCTCTGTAAAAGGGGTTTTACCACATTGAGCTGAGAACGTAAGGTCGGGACCTGAAATTTGGAGCAAAAAATCAAATTTTCTGTTTGACTGAAATTACATGAAATATGTGACCCCCGTGGAAGCCCATGCCATCCCAGGTGAGAAAAATGCATCCTGAATCAAGTCTGAGTGCTAAAACCTCTGTAACAGGTTTTACCACATTTACCTCAGAACAGAAGGTCGGGACCTGAAATTTGGAGCAAAAAATCAAATTTTTAATGTGGCTGAAATTACATGAAATCTGTGTCCCCTGTTGAAGCCCATGCCATCCCAGGTGAGAAAAATGCATCCTGAATCAAGTCTGAGTGCTAAAACCTCTGTAACGGGTTTTACCACATTGCGCTCAGAACGTAAGGTCGGGACCTGAAATTTGAAGCCAAAATTCAAATTTTCAGTTTGGCTGAAATTACATGAAATATGTGTCCCCCGTGGAAGCCCATGCCATCCCAGGTGAGAAAAATGCATCCTGAATCAAGTCTGAGTGCTAAAACCTCTGTAACCGGTTTTACCACATTGAGCTCAGAATGTAAGGTCGGGACCTGAAATTTGGAGCCAAAAATCAAATTTTCAGTTTGGCTGAAATTACATGAAATATGTGTCCCCCGTGGAAGCCCATGCCATCCCAGGTGAGAAAAATCCATCCTGAATCAAGTCTGAGGGCTAAAACCTCTGTAACGGGTTTTACCACATTGAGCTCAGAACGTAAGGTCGGGAACTGAAATTTGGAGCCAAAAATCAAATTTCCAGTTTGGCAGAAATTTCATGAAATATGTGTCCCCCGTGGAAGCCCATGCCATCCCAGGTGAGAAAAATGCATCCTGAATCAAGTCTGAGGGCTAAAACCTCTGTAAAAGGGGTTTTACCACATTGAGCTGAGAACGTAAGGTCCGGACATGATATTTAGAGCCAAAAGTCAAATTTTCAGTTTGGCTGAAATTACATGAAATATGTGTCCCCTGTGGAAGCCCATGCCATCCCAGGTGAGAAAAATGCATCCTGAATCAAGTCTGAGTGCTAAAACCTCTGTAACGGGTTTTACCACATTGAGCTCAGAAGGTAAGGTCGGGACCAAAAATTTGGAGCAAAAAAATCAAATTTTCAGTTTGGCTGAAATTACATGAAATATGTGTCCCCCGTGGAAGCCCATGCCATCCCAGGTGAGAAAAATGCATCCTGAATCAAGTCTGAGAGCTAAAACCTCTGTTTTGGGTTTTACCACATTGACCTCAGAACGAAAGGTCAGGACCTGAAATTTGGAGCAAAAAAATCAAATTTTCAGTTTGGCTGAAATTACATGAAATATGTGTCCCCCGTGGAAGCCCATGCCATCCCAGGTGAGAAAAATGCATCCTGAATCAAGTCTGAGTGCTAAAACCTCTGTAACGGGTTTTACCACATTGAACTCAGAATGTAAGGTCGGGACCTGAAATTTGGAGCCAAAATTCAAATTTTCAGTTTGGCTGAAATTACATGAAATATGTGTCCCCTGTGGAAGCCCATGCCATCCCAGGTGAGAAAAATGCATCCTGAATCAAGTCTGAGTGCTAAAACCTCTGTAACGGGTTTTACCACATTGACCTCAGAACGTAAGGTCGGGACCTGAAATTTGGAGCCAAAAATCAAATTTTCAGTTTGGCTGAAATTACATGAAATATGTGTCCCCCGTGGAAGCCCATGCCATCCCAGGTGAGAAAAATGCATCCTGAATCAAGTCTGAGGGCTAAAACCTCTGTAACAGGTTTTACCACATTGAGCTCAGAACGTAAGGTCCGGACCTGAAATTTGGAGCAAAAAATCAAATTTTCAGTTTGGCTGAAATTACATGAAATATGTGTCCCCCGTGGAAGCCCATGCCATCCCAGGTGAGAAAAATGCATCCTGAATCAAGTCTGAGGGCTAAAACCTCTGTAACGGGTTTTACCACATTGAGCTCAGAAGGTAAGGTCGGGACCAAAAATTTGGAGCAAAAAAATCAAATTTTCAGTTTGGCTGAAATTACATGAAACATGTGTCCCCCGTGGAAGCCCATGCCATCCCAGGTGAGAAAAATGCATCCTGAATCAAGTCTGAGAGCTAAAACCTCTGTTTTGGGTTTTACCACATTGAGCTCAGAACGTAAGGTCCGGACCTGAAATTTGGAGCAAAAAAATCAAATTTTCAGTTTGGCTGAAATTACATGAAATATGTGTCCCCCGTGGAAACCCATGCCATCCCAGGTGAGAAAAATGCATCCTGAATCAAGTCTGAGGGCTAAAACCTCTGTAACGGGTTTTACCACATTGAGCTCAGAACGTAAGGTCGGGACCTGAAATTTTGGAGCAAAAAAATCAAATTTTCAGTTTGGCTGAAATTACATGAAATATGTGTCCCCCGTGGAAGCCCATGCCATCCCAGGTGAGAAAAATGCATCCTGAATCAAGTCTGAGTGCTAAAACCGCTGTAACAGGTTTTACCACATTGAGCTCAGAACGAAAGGTCCGGACCTGAAATTTGGAGCAAAAAAATCAAATTTTCAGTTTGGCTGAAATTACATGAAATATGTGTCCCCCGTGGAAGCCCATGCCATCCCAGGTGAGAAAAATGCATCCTGAATCAAGTCTGAGTGCTAAAACCTCTGTAACGGGTTTTACCACATTGAACTCAGAATGTAAGGTCGGGACCTGAAATTTGGTGCCAAAATTCAAATTTTCAGTTTGGCTGAAATTACATGAAATATGTGTCCCCTGTGGAAGCCCATGCCATCCCAGGTGAGAAAAATGCATCCTGAATCAAGTCTGAGAGCTAAAACCTCTGTAACGGGTTTTACCACATTGACCTCAGAACGTAAGGTCGGGACCTGAAATTTGGAGCCAAAAATCAAATTTTCAGTTTGGCTGAAATTACATGAAATATGTGTCACCCGTGGAAGCCCATGCCATCCCAGGTGAGAAAAATGCATCCTGAATCAAGTCTGAGTGCTAAAACCGCTGTAACAGGTTTTACCACATTGAGCTCAGAACGTAAGGTCCGGACCTGAAATTTGGAGCAAAAAATCAAATTTTCAGTTTGGCTGAAATTACATGAAATATGTGTCCCCTGTGGAAGCCCATGCCATCCCAGGTGAGAAAAATGCATCCTGAATCAAGTCTGAGAGCT
Organism: Halichoeres trimaculatus; assembly: GCF_033239565.1. NCBI lineage: Eukaryota > Metazoa > Chordata > Actinopteri > Labriformes > Labridae > Halichoeres > Halichoeres trimaculatus. The sequence goes on from NW_027437249.1 coordinate 138,998, forward strand.
AAAACCTCTGTAACGGGTTTTACCACATTGAACTCAGAACGTAAGGTCGGGACCTGAAATTTGGAGCCAAAAATCAAATTTTCAGTTTGGATGAAATTACATGAAATATGTGTCCCCTGTGGAAGCCCATGCCATCCCAGGTGAGAAAAATGCATCCTGAATCAAGTCTGAGGGCTAAAACCTCTGTTTTGGGTTTTACCACATTGAGCTCAGAACGTAAGGTCGGGACCTGAAATTTGGAGCCAAAAATCAAATTTTCACTTTGGCTGAAATTACATGAAATATGTGTCCCCCGTGGAAGCCCATGCCATCCCAGGTGAGAAAAATGCATCCTGAATCAAGTCTGAGTGCTAAAACCTCTGTAACAGGTTTTACCACATTGAGCTCAGAACGTAAGGTCGGGACCTGAAATTTGGAGCCAAAATTCAAATTTTCAGTTTGGCTGAAATTACATGAAATATGTGTCCCCTGTGGAAGCCCATGCCATCCCAGGTGAGAAAAATGCATCCTGAATCAAGTCTGAGTGCTAAAACCTCTGTTTTGGGTTTTACCACATTGAGCTCAGAACGTAAGGTCGGGACCTGAAATTTGGAGCAAAAAAATCAAATTTTCAGTTTGGCTGAAATTACATAAAATATGTGTCCCCCGTGGAAGCCCATGCCATCCCAGGTGAGAAAAATGCATCCTGAATCAAGTCTGAGTGCTAAAACCTCTGTAACGGTTTTACCACATTGAACTCAGAACATAAGGTCGGGACCTGAAATTTGGAGCCAAAAATCAAATTTTCAGTTTGGCTGAAATTAAATGAAATATGTGTCCCCCGTGGAAGCCCATGCCATCCCAGGTGAGAAAAATGCATCCTGAATCAAGTCTGAGGGCTAAAACCTCTGTTTTGGGTTTTACCACATTGAGCTCAGAACGTAAGGTCGGGACCTGAAATTTGGAGCAAAAAAATCAAATTTTCAGTTTGGCTGAAATTACATGAAATATGTGTCCCCCGTGGAAGCCCATGCCATCCCAGGTGAGAAAAATGCATCCTGAATCAAGTCTGAGTGCTAAAACCGCTGTAACAGGTTTTACCACATTGAGCTCAGAACGAAAGGTCCGGACCTGAAATTTGGAGCAAAAAAATCAAATTTTCAGTTTGGCTGAAATTACATGAAATATGTGTCCCCCGTGGAAGCCCATGCCATCCCAGGTGAGAAAAATGCATCCTGAATCAAGTCTGAGTGCTAAAACCTCTGTAACGGGTTTTACCACATTGACCTCAGAACGTAAGGTCGGGACCTGAAATTTGGAGCAAAAATTCAAATTTTCAGTTTGGCTGAAATTACATGAAATATGTGTCCCCCGTGGAAGCCCATGCCATCCCAGGTGAGAAAAATGCATCCTGAATCAAGTCTGAGGGCTTAAAACCTCTTTTTTAGGTTCTACCTCATTGAGCTCCGAACGTAAGGTCCGGACATGAAATTTGGAGCAAAAAATCAAATTTTCAGTTTGGCTGAAATTACATGAAATATGTGTCCCCCCTGGAAGCCCATGCCATCCCAGGTGAGAAAAATGCATCCTGAATCAAGTCTGAGGGCTAAAACCTCTGTAACAGATTTTACCAC
>NW_027437249.1:141110-161110 GCF_033239565.1 Halichoeres trimaculatus
TGAAATTGCATGAAATATGTGTCCCCTGTGGAAGCCCATGCCATCCCAGGTGAGAAAAATGCATCCTGAATCAAGTCTGAGGGCTAAAACCTCTGTTTTGGGTTTTACCACATTGAGCTCAGAACGTAAGGGCCGGACCTGAAATTTGGAGCCAAAATTGAAATTTTCAGTTTGGCTGAAATTGCATGAAATATGTGTCCCCCGTGGAAGCCCATGCCATCCCAGGTGAGAAAAATGCATGCTGAATCAAGTCTGAGGGCTAAATCCTCTGTTTCGGGTTTTACCACATTGAGCCCAGAACGTAAGGTCCGGACCTGAAATTTGGAGCCAAAATTGAAATTTTCACTTTGGCTGAAATTGCATGAAATATGTGTCCCCCGTGGAAGCCCATGCCATCCCAGGTGAGAAAAATGCATCCTGAATCAAGTCTGAGGGCTTAATCTTCTGTTTCGGGTTTTACCACATTGAGCCCAGAACGTAAGGTCCGGACCTGAAATTTGGACCCAAAATTGAAATTTTCACTTTGGCTGAAATTGCATGAAATATGTGTCCCCTGTGAAAGCCCATGCCATCCCAGGTGAGAAAAATGCATGCCGAATAAAGTCTGAGGGCTTAAACCTCAGTTTCGGGTTTTACCACATTGAGCCCAGAACGTAAGGGCCGGACCTGAAATTTGGAGCCAAAATTGAAATTTTCACTTTGGCTGAAATTGCATGAAATATGTGTCCCCCGTGGAAGCCCATGCCATCCCAGGTGAGAAAAATGCATCCTGAATCAAGTCTGAGGACGAAAACCTCTGTTTCGGGTTTTACTAGATTGAGCCCAGAACGTAACGTCTGGACTTGAAATTTGGAGCCAAAATTGAAATTTTCACTTTGGCTGAAATTGCATGAAATATGTGTCCCCCGTGGAAGCCCATGCCATCCCAGGTGAGAAAAATGCATCCTGAATCAAGTCTGAGGGCTAAAACCTCTGTTTTGAGTTTTACCACATTGAGCCCAGAACGTAAGGGCCGGACCTGAAATTTGGAGCCAAAATTGAAATTTTCACTTTGGCTGAAATTGCATGAAATATGTGTCCCCCGTGGAAGCCCATGCCATCCCAGGTGAGAAAAATGCATCCTGAATCAAGTCTGAGGGCTAAAACCTCTGTTTCAGGTTTTACCACATTGAGCCCAGAACGTAAGGGCCGGACCTGAAATTTGGAGCCAAAATTGAAATTTTCAGTTTGGCTGAAATTGCATGAAATATGTGTCCCCCGTGGAAGCCCATGCCATCCCAGGTGAGAAAAATGCATCCTGAATCAAGTCTAAGGGGTAAAACCTCTGTTTCGGGTTTTACCACATTGAGCCCAGAACGTAAGGGCCGGACCTGAAATTTGGAGCCAAAATTGAAATTTTCACTTTGGCTGAAATTGCATGACATATGTGTCCCCCGTGGAAGCCCATGCCATCCCAGGTGAGAAAAATGCATCCTGAATCAAGTCTGAGGGCTAAAACCTCTGTTTCGGGTTTTACCACATTGAGCCCAGAATGTAAGGTCTGGACTTGAAATTTGGAGCCAAAATTGAAATTTTCACTTTGGCTGAAATTGCATGAAATATGTGTCCCCCGTGGAAGCCCATGCCATCCCAGGTGAGAAAAATGCATCCTGAATCAAGTCTGAGGGGTAAAACCTCTGTTTTGGGTTTTACCACATTGAGCTCAGAACGTAAGGGCCGGACCTGAAATTTGGAGCCAAAATTGAAATTTTCACTTTGGCTGAAGTTAAATGAAATATGTGTCCCCCGTGGAAGCCCATGCCATCCCAGGTGAGAAAAATGCATGCTGAATCAAGTCTGAGGGCTAAAACCTCTGTTTCGGGTTTTACCACATTGAGCTCAGAACGTAAGGGCCGGACCTGAAATTTGGAGCCAAAATTGAAATTTTCAGTTTTGGCTGAAATTGCATCAATTATGTGTCCCCCGTGGAAGCGCATGCCATCCCAGGTGAGAAAAATGCATCCTGAATCAAGTCTGAGGGCTAAATCCTCTGTTTCGGGTTTTACCACATTGAGCCCAGAACGTAAGGGCCGGACCTGAAATTTGGAGCCAAAATTGAAATTTTCACTTTGGCTGAAATTGCATGAAATATGTGTCCCCCGTGGAAGCCCATTCCATCCCAGGTGAGAAAAATGCATCCTGAATCAAGTCTGAGGGCTAAAACCTCTGTTTCGGGTTTTACCACATTGAGCCCAGAACGTAAGGGCCGGACCTGAAATTTGGAGCCAAAATTGAAATTTTCACTTTGGCTGAAATTAGATGAAATATGTGTCCCCCGTGGAAGCCCATGCCATCCCAGGTGAGAAAAATGCATCCTGAATCAAGTCTGAGGGCTAAATCCTCTGTTTCGGGTTTTACCACATTGAGCCCAGAACGTAAGGTCCGGACCTGAAATTTGGAGCCAAAATTGAAATTTTCACTTTGGCTGAAATTGCATGAAATATGTGTCCCCTGTGGAAGCCAATGCCCTCCCAGGTGAGAAAAATGCATCCTGAATCAAGTCTGAGGGCTAAAACCTCTGTTTCGGGTTTTACCACATTGAGCCCAGAACGTAAGGGCCGGACCTGAAATTTTTGAGCCAAAATTGAAATTTTCACTTTGGCTGAAATTGCATGAAATATGTGTCCCCCGTGGAAGCCCATGCCATCCCAGGTGAGAAAAATGCATCCTGAATCAAGTCTAAGGGGTAAAACCTCTGTTTTGGGTTTTACCACATTGAGCCCAGAACGTAAGGGCCGGACCTGAAATTTGGAGCCAAAATTGAAATTTTCACTTTGGCTGAAATTGCATGAAATATGTGTCCCCCGTGGAAGCCCATGCCATCCCAGGTGAGAAAAATGCATCCTGGATCAAGTCTAAGGGCTAAATCCTCTGTTCCGGGTTTTACCACATTGAGCCCAGAACGTAACGTCTGGACTTGAAATTTGGAGCCAAAATTGAAATTTTCACTTTGGCTGAAATTGCATGAAATATGTGTCCCCCGTGGAAGCCCATGCCATCCCAGGTGAGAAAAATGCATCCTGAATCAAGTCTGAGGGCTAAATCCTCTGTTCCGGGTTTTACCACATTGAGCCCAGAACGTAAGGGCCGGACCTGAAATTTGGAGCCAAAATTGAAATTTTCACTTTGGCTGAAATTGCATCAATTATGTGTCCCCCCTTGGAAGCCCATGCCATCCCAGGTGAGAAAAATGCATGCTGAATCAAGTCTGAGGGCTAAATCCTCTGTTTCGGGTTTGACCACATTGAGCCCAGAACGTAAGGGCCGGACCTGAAATTTGGAGCCAAAATTGAAATTTTCACTTTGGCTGAAATTGCATGAAATATGTGTCCCCTGTGGAAGCCCCTGCCATCCCAGGTGAGAAAAATGCATCCTGAATCAAGTCTAAGGGGTAAAACCTCTGTTTTGGGTTTTACCACATTGAGCCCAGAACGTAAGGGCCAAACCTGAAATTTGGAGCCAAAATTGAAATTTTCACTTTGGCTGAAATTGCATGAAATATGTGTCCCCCGTGGAAGCCCATGCCATCCCAGGTGAGAAAAATGCATCCTGAATCAAGTCTGAGGGCTAAAACCTCTGTTTTGGGTTTTACCACATTGAGCCCATAAAGTAAGGGCCAGATCTGAAATTTGGAGCCAAAATTGAAATTTTCACTTTGGCTGAAATTGCATGAAATATGTGTCCCCTGTGGAAGCCCATGCCATCCCAGGTGAGAAAAATGCATCCTGAATCAAGTCTGAGGGCTAAAACCTCTGTTTCGGGTTTTACCACATTGAGCCCAGAACGTAAGGGCCAGACATGAAATTTGGAGCCAAAATTGAAATTTTCAGTTTGGCTGAAATTGCATGAAATATGTGTCCCCTGTGGAAGCCCATGCCATCCCAGGTGAGAAAAATGCATCCTGAATCAAGTCTGAGGGCTAAAACCTCTGTTTTGGGTTTTACCACATTGAGCCCAGAACGTAAGGGCCGGACCTGAAATTTGGAGCCAAAATTGAAATTTTCACTTTGGCTGAAATTGCATGAAATATGTGTCCCCCGTGGAAGCCCATGCCATCCCAGGTGAGAAAAATGCATCCTGAATCAAGTCTGAGGGCTAAAACCTCTGTTTTGGGTTTTACCACATTGAGCCCAGAACGTAAGGGCCGGACCTGAAATTTGGAGCCAAAATTGAAATTTTCACTTTGGCTGAAATTGCATGAAATATGTGTCCCCCGTGGAAGTCCATGCCATCCCAGGTGAGAAAAATGCATCCTGAATCAAGTCTGAGGGCTAAAACCTCTGTTTCGGGTTTTACCACATTGAGCCCAGAACGTAAGGTCCGGACCTGAAATTTGGAGCCAAAATTGAAATTTTCAGTTTGGCTGAAATTGCATGAAATATGTGTCCCCTGTGGAAGCCCATGCCATCCCAGGTGAGAAAAATGCATCCTGGATCAAGTCTGAGGGCTAAATCCTCTGTTCCGGGTTTTACCACATTGAGCCCAGAACGTAAGGGCCGGACCTGAAATTTGGAGCCAAAATTGAAATTTTCACTTTGGCTGAAATTGCATGAAATATGTGTCCCCCGTGGAAGCCCATGCCATCCCAGGTGAGAAAAATGCATCCTGAATCAAGTCTGAGGGCTAAAACCTCTGTTTCTGGTTTTACTAGATTGCGCCCAGAACGTAAGGGCCGGACCTGAAATTTGGAGCCAAAATTGAAATTTTCACTTTGGCTGAAATTGCATGAAATATGTGTCCCCCGTGGAAGCCCATGCCATCCCAGGTGAGAAAAATGCATCCTGAATCAAGTCTGAGTGCGAAAACCTCTGTTTCGGGTTTTACCAGATTGAGCCCAGAACGTAAGGGCCGGACCTGAAATTTGGAGCCAAAATTGAAATTTTCACTTTGGCTGAAATTGCATGAAATATGTGTCCCCCATGAAAGCCCATGCCATCCCAGGTGAGAAAAATGCATCCTGAATCAAGTCTGAGGGCTAAATCCTCTGTTTCGGGTTTTACCACATTGAGCCCAGAACGTAAGGTCCGGACCTGAAATTTGGAGCCCAAATTGAAATTTTCACTTTGGCTTTAATTGCATGAAATATGTGTCCCCTGTGGAAGCCCATGCCATCCCAGGTGAGAAAAATGCATGCCGAATAAAGTTTGAGGGCTAAAACCTCTGTTTCAGGTTTTACCACATTGAGCCCAGAACGTAAGGGCCGGACCTGAAATTTGGAGCCAAAATTGAAATTTTCACTTTGGCTGAAATTGCATGAAATATGTGTCCCCCGTGGAAGCCCATGCCATCCCAGGTGAGAAAAATGCATCCTGAATCAAGTCTGAGGACGAAAACCTCTGTTTCGGGTTTTACTAGATTGAGCCCAGAACGTAAGGGCCGGACCTGAAATTTGGAGCCAAAATTGAAATTTTCACTTTGGCTGAAATTAACTGAAATATGTGTCCCCTGTGGAAGCCCATGCCATCCCAGGTGAGAAAAATGCATCCTGAATCAAGTCTGAGGGCTAAAACCTCTGTTTCGGGTTTTACCACATTGAGCCCAGAACGTAAGGGCCAGACCTGAAATTTGGAGCCAAAATTGAAATTTTCAGTTTGGCTGAAATTGCATGAAATATGTGTCCCCCGTGGAAGCCCATGCCATCCCAGGTGAGAAAAATGCATCCTGAATCAAGTCTGAGGGCTAAAACCTCTGTTTCGGGTTTTACCACATTGAGCCCAGAACGTAAGGTCCGGACCTGAAATTTGGAGCCAAAATTGAAATTTTCACTTTGGCTGAAATTGCATGAAATATGTGTCCCCCGTGGAAGCCCATGCCATCCCAGGTGAGAAAAATGCATCCTGAATCAAGTCTGAGGGCTAAAACCTCTGTTTCGGGTTTTACCACATTGAGTCCAGAACGTAAGGGCCGGACCTGAAATTTGGAGCCAAAATTGAAATTTTCAGTTTGGCTGAAATTGCATGAAATATGTGTCCCCCGTGGAAGCCCATGCCATCCCAGGTGAGAAAAATGCATCCTGAATAAAGTCTGGGGGCTAAATCCTCTGTTTCTGGTTTTACCACATTGAGCCCAGAACGTAAGGGCCGGACCTGAAATTTTTGAGCCAAAATTGAAATTTTCACTTTGGCTGAAATTGCATGAAATATGTGTCCCCCGTGGAAGCCCATGCCATCCCAGGTGAGAAAAATGCATCCTGAATCAAGTCTAAGGGGTAAAACCTCTGTTTTGGGTTTTACCACATTGAGCCCAGAACATAAGGTCCGGACCTGAAATTTGGAGCCAAAATTGAAATTTTCAATTTGGCTGAAATTGCATGAAATATGTGTCCCCCGTGGAAGCCCATGCCATCCCAGGTGAGAAAAATGCATCCTGGATCAAGTCTGAGGGCTAAATCCTCTGTTCCGGGTTTTACCACATTGAGCCCAGAACGTAACGTCTGGACTTGAAATTTGGAGCCAAAATTGAAATTTTCACTTTGGCTGAAATTGCATGAAATATGTGTCCCCCGTGGAAGCCCATGCCATCCCAGGTGAGAAAAATGCATCCTGAATAAAGTCTGGGGGCTAAATCCTCTGTTTCTGGTTTTACCACATTGAGCCCAGAACGTAAGGGCCGGACCTGAAATTTGGAGCCAAAATTGAAATTTTCACTTTGGCTGAAATTGCATGAAATATGTGTCCCCCGTGGAAGCCCATGCCATCCCAGGTGAGAAAAATGCATCCTGAATCAAGTCTGAGGGCTAAAACCTCTGTTTCGGGTTTTACCACATTGAGCTCAGAACGTAAGGGCCGGACCTGAAATTTGGAGCCAAAATTGAAATTTTCACTTTGGCTGAAATTGCATCAATTATGTGTCCCCCCTTGGAAGCCCATGCCATCCCAGGTGAGAAAAATGCATGCTGAATCAAGTCTGAGGGCTAAATCCTCTGTTTCGGGTTTGACCACATTGAGCCCAGAACGTAAGGGCCGGACCTGAAATTTGGAGCCAAAATTGAAATTTTCACTTTGGCTGAAATTGCATGAAATATGTGTCCCCCGTGGAAGCCCCTGCCATCCCAGGTGAGAAAAATGCATCCTGAATCAAGTCTAAGGGGTAAAACCTCTGTTTTGGGTTTTACCACATTGAGCCCAGAACGTAAGGGCCAGACCTGAAATTTGGAGCCAAAATTGAAATTTTCACTTTGGCTGAAATTAAATGAAATATGTGTCCCCCCTGGAAGCCCATGCCATCCCAGGTGAGAAAAATGCATCCTGAATCAAGTCTGAGGGCTAAAACCTCTGTTTTGGGTTTTACCACATTGAGCCCAGAACGTAAGGGCCGGACCTGAAATTTTGAGCCAAAATTGAAATTTTCACTTTGGCTGAAATTAACTGAAATATGTGTCCCCTGTGGAAGCCCATGCCATCCCAGGTGAGAAAAATGCATCCTGAATCAAGTCTGATGGCTAAAACCTCTGTTTTGGGTTTTACCACATTGAGCCCAGAACGTAAGGGCCGGACCTGAAATTTGGAGCCAAAATTGAAATTTTCACTTTGGCTGAAATTGCATGAAATATGTGTCCCCCGTGGAAGCCCATGCCATCCCAGGTGAGAAAAATGCATCCTGAATCAAGTCTGAGGGCTAAAACCTCTGTTTCGGGTTTTACCACATTGAGCCCAGAACGTAAGGTCCGGACCTGAAATTTGGAGCCAAAATTGAAATTTTCACTTTGGCTGAAATTGCATGAAATATGTGTCCCCCGTGGAAGCCCCTGCCATCCCAGGTGAGAAAAATGCATCCTGAATCAAGTCTGAGGGGTAAAACCTCTGTTCCGGGTTTTACCACATTGAGCCCAGAACGTAAGGGCCGGACCTGAAATTTGGAGCCAAAATTGAAATTTTCACTTTGGCTGAAATTGCATGAAATATGTGTCCCCCGTGGAAGCCCATGCCATCCCAGGTGAGAAAAATGCATCCTGAATCAAGTCTGAGGGCTAAAACCTCTGTTTCGGGTTTTACTAGATTGAGCCCAGAACGTAAGGGCCGGACCTGAAATTTGGAGCCAAAATTGAAATTTTCACTTTGGCTGAAATTGCATGAAATATGTGTCCCCCATGAAAGCCCATGCCATCCCAGGTGAGAAAAATGCATCCTGAATCAAGTCTGAGGGCTAAATCCTCTGTTTTGGGTTTTACCACATTGAGCCCAGAACGTAAGGTCCGGACCTGAAATTTGGAGCCAAAATTGAAATTTTCACTTTGGCTGAAATTGCATGAAATATGTGTCCCCCGTGGAAGCCCATGCCATCCCAGGTGAGAAAAAAGCATCCTGAATCAAGTCTGAGGGCTAAATCCTCTGTTTTGGGTTTTACCACATTGAGTCCAGAACGTAAGGGCCGGACCTGAAATTTGGAGCCAAAATTGAAATTTTCACTTTGGCTGAAATTGCATGAAATATGTGTCCCCCGTGGAAGCCCATGCCATCCCAGGTGAGAAAAATGCATCCTGAATCAAGTCTGAGGGCTAAAACCTCTGTTTCGGGTTTTACCACATTGAGCCCAGAACGTAAGGTCCGGACCTGAAATTTTGAGCCCAAATTGAAATTTTCAGTTTGGCTGAAATTGCATGAAATATGTGTCCCCTGTTGAAGCCCATGCCATCCCAGGTGAGAAAAATGCATCCTGAATCAAGTCTGAGGGCTAAAACCTCTGTTTTGGGTTTTACCACATTGAGCCCAGAACGTAAGGGCCGGACCTGAAATTTGGACCCAAAATTGAAATTTTCACTTTGGCTGAAATTGCATGAAATATGTGTCCCCCGTGGAAGCCCATGCCATCCCAGGTGAGAAAAATGCATCCTGAATCAAGTCTGAGGGGTAAAACCTCTGTTCCGGGTTTTACCACATTGAGCCCAGAACGTAAGGGCCGGACCTGAAATTTGGAGCCAAAATTGAAATTTTCACTTTGGCTGAAATTGCATGAAATATGTGTCCCCCGTGGAAGCCCATGCCATCCCAGGTGAGAAAAATGCATCCTGAATCAAGTCTGAGGGCTAAAACCTCTGTTTCGGGTTTTACTAGATTGAGCCCAGAACGTAAGGGCCGGACCTGAAATTTTGAGCCAAAATTGAAATTTTCACTTTGGCTGAAATTGCATGAAATATGTGTCCCCCATGAAAGCCCATGCCATCCCAGGTGAGAAAAATGCATCCTGAATCAAGTCTGAGGGCTAAATCCTCTGTTTTGGGTTTTACCACATTGAGCCCAGAACGTAAGGTCCGGACCTGAAATTTGGAGCCAAAATTGAAATTTTCACTTTGGCTGAAATTGCATGAAATATGTGTCCCCCGTGGAAGCCCATGCCATCCCAGGTGAGAAAAAAGCATCCTGAATCAAGTCTGAGGGCTAAATCCTCTGTTTTGGGTTTTACCACATTGAGTCCAGAACGTAAGGGCCGGACCTGAAATTTGGAGCCAAAATTGAAATTTTCACTTTGGCTGAAATTGCATGAAATATGTGTCCCCCGTGGAAGCCCATGCCATCCCAGGTGAGAAAAATGCATCCTGAATCAAGTCTGAGGGCTAAAACCTCTGTTTCGGGTTTTACCACATTGAGCCCAGAACGTAAGGTCCGGACCTGAAATTTTGAGCCCAAATTGAAATTTTCAGTTTGGCTGAAATTGCATGAAATATGTGTCCCCTGTTGAAGCCCATGCCATCCCAGGTGAGAAAAATGCATCCTGAATCAAGTCTGAGGGCTAAAACCTCTGTTTTGGGTTTTACCACATTGAGCCCAGAACGTAAGGGCCGGACCTGAAATTTGGACCCAAAATTGAAATTTTCACTTTGGCTGAAATTGCATGAAATATGTGTCCCCCGTGGAAGCCCATGCCATCCCAGGTGAGAAAAATGCATCCTGAATCAAGTCTGAGGACGAAAACCTCTGTTCTGGGTTTTACCACATTGAGCCCAGAACGTAAGGGCCGGACCTGAAATTTGGAGCCAAAATTGAAATTTTCACTTTGGCTGAAATTGCATCAATTATGTGTCCCCCCTTGGAAGCCCATGCCATCCCAGGTGAGAAAAATGCATGCTGAATCAAGTCTGAGGGCTAAATCCTCTATTTCGGGTTTTACCAGATTGAGCCCAGAACGTAAGGTCCAGACCTGAAATTTGGAGCCAAAATTGAAATTTCAGTTTGGCTGAAATTGCATGAAATATGTGTCCCCCGTGGAAGCCCATGCCATCCCAGGTGAGAAAAATGCATCCTGAATCAAGTCTGAGGGCTAAATCTTCTGTTTCGGGTTTTACCAGATTGAGCCCAGAACGTAAGGTCCGGACCTGAAATTTGGAGCCAAAATTGAAATTTTCAGTTTGGCTGAAATTAACTGAAATATGTGTCCCCCGTGGAAGCCCATGCCATCCCAGGTGAGAAAAATGCATCCTGAATCAAGTCTGAGGGCTAAAACCTCTGTTTTGGGTTTTACCACATTGAGCCCAGAACGTAACGTCTGGACTTGAAATTTGGAGCCAAAATTGAAATTTTCACTTTGGCTGAAATTGCATGAAATATGTGTCCCCCGTGAAAGCCCATGCCATCCCAGGTGAGAAAAATGCATCCTGAATCAAGTCTGAGGGCTAAAACCTCAGTTTCGGGTTTTACCACATTGAGCCCAGAACGTAAGGTCCGGACCTGAAATTTGGAGCCAAAATTGAAATTTTCAGTTTGGCTGAGATTGCATCAATTATGTGTCCCCCCTTGGAAGCCCATGCCATCCCAGTTGAGAAAAATGCATCCTGAATCAAGTCTGAGGGCTAAAACCTCAGTTTCGATTTTACCACATTGAGCCCAGAACGTAAGGTCCGGACCTGAAATTTGGAGCCAAAATTGAAATTTTCAGTTTGGCTGAAATTGCATGAAATATGTGTCCCCCGTGGAAGCCCATGCCATCCCAGGTGAGAAAAATGCATCCTGAATCAAGTCTAAGGGGTAAAACCTCTGTTTCGGGTTTTACCACATTGAGCCCAGAACGTAAGGGCCGGACCTGAAATTTGGAGCCAAAATTGAAATTTTCACTTTGGCTGAAATTGCATGAAATATGTGTCCCCCGTGGAAGCCCATGCCATCCCAGGTGAGAAAAATGCATCCTGAATCAAGTCTGAGGGCTAAATCCTCTGTTTCGGGTTTAACAGATTGAGCCCAGAACGTAAGGGCCGGACCTGAAATTTTTGAGCCAAAATTGAAATTTTCACTTTGGCTGAAATTGCATGAAATATGTGTCCCCTGTGGAAGCCCATGCCATCCCAGGTGAGAAAAATGCATCCTGAATCAAGTCTGAGGGCTAAAACCTCTGTTTTGGGTTTTACCACATTGAGCTCAGAACGTAAGGGCCGGACCTGAAATTTGGAGCCAAAATTGAAATTTTCACTTTGGCTGAAATTGCATGAAATATGTGTCCCCCGTGGAAGCCCATGCCATCCCAGGTGAGAAAAATGCATGCTGAATCAAGTCTGAGGGCTAAATCCTCTGTTTCGGGTTTTACCACATTGAGCCCAGAACGTAAGGGCCGGACCTGAAATTTGGAGCCAAAATTGAAATTTTCACTTTGGCTGAAATTGCATGAAATATGTGTCCCCCGTGGAAGCCCATGCCATCCCAGGTGAGAAAAATGCATCCTGAATCAAGTCTGAGGGCTTAATCTTCTGTTTCGGGTTTTACCACATTGAGCCCAGAACGTAAGGTCCGGACCTGAAATTTGGACCCAAAATTGAAATTTTCACTTTGGCTGAAATTGCATGAAATATGTGTCCCCTGTGAAAGCCCATGCCATCCCAGGTGAGAAAAATGCATGCAGAATAAAGTTTGAGGGCTTAAACCTCAGTTTCGGGTTTTACCACATTGAGCCCAGAACGTAAGGGCCGGACCTGAAATTTGGAGCCAAAATTGAAATTTTCACTTTGGCTGAAATTGCATGAAATATGTGTCCCCCGTGGAAGCCCATGCCATCCCAGGTGAGAAAAATGCATCCTGAATCAAGTCTGAGGACGAAAACCTCTGTTTCGGGTTTTACTAGATTGAGCCCAGAACGTAACGTCTGGACTTGAAATTTGGAGCCAAAATTGAAATTTTCACTTTGGCTGAAATTGCATGAAATATGTGTCCCCCGTGGAAGCCCATGCCATCCCAGGTGAGAAAAATGCATCCTGAATCAAGTCTGAGGGCTAAAACCTCTGTTTCGGGTTTTACCACATTGAGCCCAGAACGTAAGGGCCGGACCTGAAATTTGGAGCCAAAATTGAAATTTTCAGTTTGGCTGAAATTAACTGAAATATGTGTCCCCCGTGGAAGCCCATGCCATCCCAGGTGAGAAAAATGCATCCTGAATCAAGTCTGAGGGCTAAAACCTCTGTTTTGGGTTTTACCACATTGAGCCCAGAACGTAACGTCTGGACTTGAAATTTGGAGCCAAAATTGAAATTTTCACTTTGGCTGAAATTGCATGAAATATGTGTCCCCCGTGAAAGCCCATGCCATCCCAGGTGAGAAAAATGCATCCTGAATCAAGTCTGAGGGCTAAAACCTCTGTTTCGGGTTTTACCACATTGAGCTCAGAACGTAAGGTCCGGACCTGAAATTTGGAGCCAAAATTGAAATTTTCAGTTTGGCTGAGATTGCATCAATTATGTGTCCCCCCTTGGAAGCCCATGCCATCCCAGTTGAGAAAAATGCATGCTGAATCAAGTCTGAGGGCTAAAACCTCTGTTCTGGGTTTTACCACATTGAGCCCAGAACGTAAGGTCCGGACCTGAAATTTGGAGCCAAAATTGAAATTTTCAGTTTGGCTGAAATTGCATGAAATATGTGTCCCCCGTGGAAGCCCATGCCATCCCAGGTGAGAAAAATGCATCCTGAATCAAGTCTAAGGGGTAAAACCTCTGTTTCGGGTTTTACCACATTGAGCCCAGAACATAAGGTCCGGACCTGAAATTTGGAGCCAAAATTGAAATTTTCAATTTGGCTGAAATTGCATGAAATATGTGTCCCCCGTGGAAGCCCATGCCATCCCAGGTGAGAAAAATGCATCCTGGATCAAGTCTGAGGGCTAAATCCTCTGTTCCGGGTTTTACCACATTGAGCCCAGAACGTAACGTCTGGACTTGAAATTTGGAGCCAAAATTGAAATTTTCACTTTGGCTGAAATTGCATGAAATATGTGTCCCCCGTGGAAGCCCATGCCATCCCAGGTGAGAAAAATGCATCCTGAATCAAGTCTGAGGGCTAAAACCTCTGTTTCGGGTTTTACCACATTGAGCTCAGAACGTAAGGGCCGGACCTGAAATTTGGAGCCAAAATTGAAATTTTCACTTTGGCTGAAATTGCATCAATTATGTGTCCCCCCTTGGAAGCCCATGCCATCCCAGGTGAGAAAAATGCATGCTGAATCAAGTCTGAGGGCTAAAACCTCTGTTTTGGGTTTGACCACATTGAGCCCAGAACGTAAGGGCCGGACCTGAAATTTGGAGCCAAAATTGAAATTTTCACTTTGGCTGAAATTGCATGAAATATGTGTCCCCCGTGGAAGCCCCTGCCATCCCAGGTGAGAAAAATGCATCCTGAATCAAGTCTAAGGGGTAAAACCTCTGTTTTGGGTTTTACCACATTGAGCCCAGAACGTAAGGGCCAGACCTGAAATTTGGAGCCAAAATTGAAATTTTCACTTTGGCTGAAATTAAATGAAATATGTGTCCCCCCTGGAAGCCCATGCCATCCCAGGTGAGAAAAATGCATCCTGAATCAAGTCTGAGGGCTAAAACCTCTGTTTTGGGTTTTACCACATTGAGCCCAGAACGTAAGGGCCGGACCTGAAATTTTGAGCCAAAATTGAAATTTTCACTTTGGCTGAAATTAACTGAAATATGTGTCCCCTGTGGAAGCCCATGCCATCCCAGGTGAGAAAAATGCATCCTGAATCAAGTCTGATGGCTAAAACCTCTGTTTTGGGTTTTACCACATTGAGCCCAGAACGTAAGGGCCGGACCTGAAATTTGGACCCAAAATTGAAATTTTCACTTTGGCTGAAATTGCATGAAATATGTGTCCCCCGTGGAAGCCCATGCCATCCCAGGTGAGAAAAATGCATCCTGAATCAAGTCTGAGGGCTAAAACCTCTGTTTCGGGTTTTACCACATTGAGCCCAGAACGTAAGGTCCGGACCTGAAATTTGGAGCCAAAATTGAAATTTTCACTTTGGCTGAAATTGCATGAAATATGTGTCCCCCGTGGAAGCCCCTGCCATCCCAGGTGAGAAAAATGCATCCTGAATCAAGTCTGAGGGGTAAAACCTCTGTTCCGGGTTTTACCACATTGAGCCCAGAACGTAAGGGCCGGACCTGAAATTTGGAGCCAAAATTGAAATTTTCACTTTGGCTGAAATTGCATGAAATATGTGTCCCCCGTGGAAGCCCATGCCATCCCAGGTGAGAAAAATGCATCCTGAATCAAGTCTGAGGGCTAAAACCTCTGTTTCGGGTTTTACTAGATTGAGCCCAGAACGTAAGGGCCGGACCTGAAATTTGGAGCCAAAATTGAAATTTTCACTTTGGCTGAAATTGCATGAAATATGTGTCCCCCATGAAAGCCCATGCCATCCCAGGTGAGAAAAATGCATCCTGAATCAAGTCTGAGGGCTAAATCCTCTGTTTTGGGTTTTACCACATTGAGCCCAGAACGTAAGGTCCGGACCTGAAATTTGGAGCCAAAATTGAAATTTTCACTTTGGCTGAAATTGCATGAAATATGTGTCCCCCGTGGAAGCCCATGCCATCCCAGGTGAGAAAAAAGCATCCTGAATCAAGTCTGAGGGCTAAATCCTCTGTTTTGGGTTTTACCACATTGAGTCCAGAACGTAAGGGCCGGACCTGAAATTTGGAGCCAAAATTGAAATTTTCACTTTGGCTGAAATTGCATGAAATATGTGTCCCCCGTGGAAGCCCATGCCATCCCAGGTGAGAAAAATGCATCCTGAATCAAGTCTGAGGGCTAAAACCTCTGTTTCGGGTTTTACCACATTGAGCCCAGAACGTAAGGTCCGGACCTGAAATTTTGAGCCCAAATTGAAATTTTCAGTTTGGCTGAAATTGCATGAAATATGTGTCCCCTGTTGAAGCCCATGCCATCCCAGGTGAGAAAAATGCATCCTGAATCAAGTCTGAGGGCTAAAACCTCTGTTTTGGGTTTTACCACATTGAGCCCAGAACGTAAGGGCCGGACCTGAAATTTGGACCCAAAATTGAAATTTTCACTTTGGCTGAAATTGCATGAAATATGTGTCCCCCGTGGAAGCCCATGCCATCCCAGGTGAGAAAAATGCATCCTGAATCAAGTCTGAGGACGAAAACCTCTGTTCTGGGTTTTACCACATTGAGCCCAGAACGTAAGGGCCGGACCTGAAATTTGGAGCCAAAATTGAAATTTTCACTTTGGCTGAAATTGCATCAATTATGTGTCCCCCCTTGGAAGCCCATGCCATCCCAGGTGAGAAAAATGCATGCTGAATCAAGTCTGAGGGCTAAATCCTCTATTTCGGGTTTTACCAGATTGAGCCCAGAACGTAAGGTCCAGACCTGAAATTTGGAGCCAAAATTGAAATTTCAGTTTGGCTGAAATTGCATGAAATATGTGTCCCCCGTGGAAGCCCATGCCATCCCAGGTGAGAAAAATGCATCCTGAATCAAGTCTGAGGGCTAAATCTTCTGTTTCGGGTTTTACCAGATTGAGCCCAGAACGTAAGGTCCGGACCTGAAATTTGGAGCCAAAATTGAAATTTTCAGTTTGGCTGAAATTAACTGAAATATGTGTCCCCCGTGGAAGCCCATGCCATCCCAGGTGAGAAAAATGCATCCTGAATCAAGTCTGAGGGCTAAAACGTCTGTTTTGGGTTTTACCACATTGAGCCCAGAACGTAACGTCTGGACTTGAAATTTGGAGCCAAAATTGAAATTTTCACTTTGGCTGAAATTGCATGAAATATGTGTCCCCCGTGAAAGCCCATGCCATCCCAGGTGAGAAAAATGCATCCTGAATCAAGTCTGAGGGCTAAAACCTCAGTTTCGGGTTTTACCACATTGAGCCCAGAACGTAAGGTCCGGACCTGAAATTTGGAGCCAAAATTGAAATTTTCAGTTTGGCTGAGATTGCATCAATTATGTGTCCCCCCTTGGAAGCCCATGCCATCCCAGTTGAGAAAAATGCATCCTGAATCAAGTCTGAGGGCTAAAACCTCTGTTTCTGGGTTTTACCAGATTGAGCCCAGAACGTAAGGTCCAGACCTGAAATTTGGAGCCAAAATTGAAATTTTCAGTTTGGCTGAAATTGCATGAAATATGTGTCCCCCGTGGAAGCCCATGCCATCCCAGGTGAGAAAAATGCATCCTGAATCAAGTCTAAGGGGTAAAACCTCTGTTTCGGGTTTTACCACATTGAGCCCAGAACGTAAGGGCCGGACCTGAAATTTTGAGCCCAAATTGAAATTTTCACTTTGGCTGAAATTGCATGAAATATGTGTCCCCTGTGGAAGCCCATGCCATCCCAGGTGAGAAAAATGCATCCTGAATCAAGTCTGAGGGCTAAAACCTCTGTTTTGGGTTTTACCACATTGAGCTCAGAACGTAAGGGCCGGACCTGAAATTTGGAGCCAAAATTGAAATTTTCACTTTGGCTGAAATTGCATGAAATATGTGTCCCCCGTGGAAGCCCATGCCATCCCAGGTGAGAAAAATGCATGCTGAATCAAGTCTGAGGGCTAAATCCTCTTTTTCGGGTTTTACCACATTGAGCCCAGAACGTAAGGTCCGGACCTGAAATTTGGAGCCAAAATTGAAATTTTCACTTTGGCTGAAATTGCATGAAATATGTGTCCCCCGTGGAAGCCCATGCCATCCCAGGTGAGAAAAATGCATCCTGAATCAAGTCTGAGGGCTTAATCTTCTGTTTCGGGTTTTACCACATTGAGCCCAGAACGTAAGGTCCGGACCTGAAATTTGGACCCAAAATTGAAATTTTCAGTTTGGCTGAAATTGCATGAAATATGTGTCCCCTGTGAAAGCCCATGCCATCCCAGGTGAGAAAAATGCATGCAGAATAAAGTTTGAGGGCTTAAACCTCAGTTTCGGGTTTTACCACATTGAGCCCAGAACGTAAGGGCCGGACCTGAAATTTGGAGCCAAAATTGAAATTTTCACTTTGGCTGAAATTGCATGAAATATGTGTCCCCCGTGGAAGCCCATGCCATCCCAGGTGAGAAAAATGCATCCTGAATCAAGTCTGAGGACGAAAACCTCTGTTTCGGGTTTTACTAGATTGAGCCCAGAACGTAACGTCTGGACTTGAAATTTGGAGCCAAAATTGAAATTTTCAGTTTGGCTGAAATTGCATGAAATATGTGTCCCCCGTGGAAGCCCATGCCATCCCAGGTGAGAAAAATGCATCCTGAATCAAGTCTGAGGGCTAAAACCTCTGTTTCGGGTTTTACCACATTGAGCTCAGAACGTAAGGGCCGGACCTGAAATTTGGAGCCAAAATTGAAATTTTCACTTTGGCTGAAATTGCATCAATTATGTGTCCCCCCTTGGAAGCCCATGCCATCCCAGGTGAGAAAAATGCATGCTGAATCAAGTCTGAGGGCTAAAACCTCTGTTTTGGGTTTGACCACATTGAGCCCAGAACGTAAGGGCCGGACCTGAAATTTGGAGCCAAAATTGAAATTTTCACTTTGGCTGAAATTGCATGAAATATGTGTCCCCCGTGGAAGCCCCTGCCATCCCAGGTGAGAAAAATGCATCCTGAATCAAGTCTAAGGGGTAAAACCTCTGTTTTGGGTTTTACCACATTGAGCCCAGAACGTAAGGGCCAGACCTGAAATTTGGAGCCAAAATTGAAATTTTCACTTTGGCTGAAATTAAATGAAATATGTGTCCCCCCTGGAAGCCCATGCCATCCCAGGTGAGAAAAATGCATCCTGAATCAAGTCTGAGGGCTAAAACCTCTGTTTTGGGTTTTACCACATTGAGCCCAGAACGTAAGGGCCGGACCTGAAATTTTGAGCCAAAATTGAAATTTTCACTTTGGCTGAAATTAACTGAAATATGTGTCCCCTGTGGAAGCCCATGCCATCCCAGGTGAGAAAAATGCATCCTGAATCAAGTCTGATGGCTAAAACCTCTGTTTTGGGTTTTACCACATTGAGCCCAGAACGTAAGGGCCGGACCTGAAATTTGGACCCAAAATTGAAATTTTCACTTTGGCTGAAATTGCATGAAATATGTGTCCCCCGTGGAAGCCCATGCCATCCCAGGTGAGAAAAATGCATCCTGAATCAAGTCTGAGGGCTAAAACCTCTGTTTCGGGTTTTACCACATTGAGCCCAGAACGTAAGGTCCGGACCTGAAATTTGGAGCCAAAATTGAAATTTTCACTTTGGCTGAAATTGCATGAAATATGTGTCCCCCGTGGAAGCCCCTGCCATCCCAGGTGAGAAAAATGCATCCTGAATCAAGTCTGAGGGGTAAAACCTCTGTTCCGGGTTTTACCACATTGAGCCCAGAACGTAAGGGCCGGACCTGAAATTTGGAGCCAAAATTGAAATTTTCACTTTGGCTGAAATTGCATGAAATATGTGTCCCCCGTGGAAGCCCATGCCATCCCAGGTGAGAAAAATGCATCCTGAATCAAGTCTGAGGGCTAAAACCTCTGTTTCGGGTTTTACTAGATTGAGCCCAGAACGTAAGGGCCGGACCTGAAATTTGGAGCCAAAATTGAAATTTTCACTTTGGCTGAAATTGCATGAAATATGTGTCCCCCATGAAAGCCCATGCCATCCCAGGTGAGAAAAATGCATCCTGAATCAAGTCTGAGGGCTAAATCCTCTGTTTTGGGTTTTACCACATTGAGCCCAGAACGTAAGGTCCGGACCTGAAATTTGGAGCCAAAATTGAAATTTTCACTTTGGCTGAAATTGCATGAAATATGTGTCCCCCGTGGAAGCCCATGCCATCCCAGGTGAGAAAAAAGCATCCTGAATCAAGTCTGAGGGCTAAATCCTCTGTTTTGGGTTTTACCACATTGAGTCCAGAACGTAAGGGCCGGACCTGAAATTTGGAGCCAAAATTGAAATTTTCACTTTGGCTGAAATTGCATGAAATATGTGTCCCCCGTGGAAGCCCATGCCATCCCAGGTGAGAAAAATGCATCCTGAATCAAGTCTGAGGGCTAAAACCTCTGTTTCGGGTTTTACCACATTGAGCCCAGAACGTAAGGTCCGGACCTGAAATTTTGAGCCCAAATTGAAATTTTCAGTTTGGCTGAAATTGCATGAAATATGTGTCCCCTGTTGAAGCCCATGCCATCCCAGGTGAGAAAAATGCATCCTGAATCAAGTCTGAGGGCTAAAACCTCTGTTTTGGGTTTTACCACATTGAGCCCAGAACGTAAGGGCCGGACCTGAAATTTGGACCCAAAATTGAAATTTTCACTTTGGCTGAAATTGCATGAAATATGTGTCCCCCGTGGAAGCCCATGCCATCCCAGGTGAGAAAAATGCATCCTGAATCAAGTCTGAGGACGAAAACCTCTGTTCTGGGTTTTACCACATTGAGCCCAGAACGTAAGGGCCGGACCTGAAATTTGGAGCCAAAATTGAAATTTTCACTTTGGCTGAAATTGCATCAATTATGTGTCCCCCCTTGGAAGCCCATGCCATCCCAGGTGAGAAAAATGCATGCTGAATCAAGTCTGAGGGCTAAATCCTCTATTTCGGGTTTTACCAGATTGAGCCCAGAACGTAAGGTCCAGACCTGAAATTTGGAGCCAAAATTGAAATTTCAGTTTGGCTGAAATTGCATGAAATATGTGTCCCCCGTGGAAGCCCATGCCATCCCAGGTGAGAAAAATGCATCCTGAATCAAGTCTGAGGGCTAAATCTTCTGTTTCGGG
>NW_027437249.1:161610-167500 GCF_033239565.1 Halichoeres trimaculatus
TACATGAAATATGTGTCCCCCGTGGAAGCTCATGCCATCCCAGGTGAGAAAAATGCATCCTGAATCAAGTCTGAGTGCTAAAACCTCTGTAACAGGTTTTAAAACATTGAGCCAAGAACGTAAGGTCCGGACCTGAAATTTGGAGCCAAAATTCTAATTTTCAGTTCGACTGAAATTACATGAAATATGTGTCCCCTGTGGAAGCTCATGCCATCCCAGGTGAGAAAAATGCATCCTGAATCAAGTCTGAGGGCTAAAACCTCTGTAACGGGTTTTACCACATTGAGCTCAGAACGTAAGGTCGGGACCTGAAATTTGGAGCAAAAAAATCAAATTTTCAGTTTGGCTGAAATTACATGAAATATGTGTCCCCCGTGGAAGCCCATTTCATCCCAGGTGAGAAAAATGCATCCTGAATCAAGTCTGAGGGCTAAAACCTCTGTAACGGGTTTTACCACATTGAGCTCAGAACGTAAGGTCGGGACCTGAAATTTGGAGCAAAAAATCAAATTTTCAGTTTGGCTGAAATTACATGAAATACGTGTCCCCTGTGGAAGCTCATGCCATCCCAGGTGAGAAAAATGCATCCTGAATCAAGTCTGAGTGCTAAAACCTCTGTAACAGGTTTTAAAACATTGAGCTAAGAACGTAAGGTCCGGACCTGAAATTTGGAGCCAAAATTCTAATTTTCAGTTCGGCTGAAATTACATGAAATATGTGTCCCCTGTGGAAGCCTATTTCATCCCAGGTGAGAAAAATGCATCCTGAATCAAGTCTGAGGGCTAAAACCTCTGTAACGGGTTTTACCACATTGAGCTCAGAACGTAAGGTCGGGACCTGAAATTTGGAGCCAAAAATCAAATTTTCACTTTGGCTGAAATAACATGAAATATGTGTAACCCCGTGGAAGCCCATTTCATCCCAGGTGAGAAAAATGCATCCTGAATCAAGTCTGAGGGCTAAAACCTCTGTTTCGGGTTTTACCACATTGAGCTCAGAACGTAAGGTCCGGACCTGAAATTTGGAGCAAAAAATCAAATTTTCAGTTTGGCTGAAATAACATGAAATACGTGTCCCCTGTGGAAGCTCATGCCATCCCAGGTGAGAAAAATGCATCCTGAATCAAGTCTGAGGGCTAAAACCTCTGTTTCGGGTTTTACCACATTGAGCTCAGAACGTAAGGTCCGGACCTGAAATTTGGAGCCAAAAATCAAATTTTCAGTTTGGCTGAAGATACATGAAATATGTGTCCCCCGTGGAAGCCCATGCCATCCCGGGTGAGAAAAATGCATCCTGAATCAAGTCTGAGGGCTAAAACCTCTGTAACAGGTTTTACCACATTTAGCTCAGAACGTAAGGTCGGGACCTGAAATTTGGAGCCAAAAATCAAATTTTCAGTTTGGCTGAAATTACATGAAATATGTGTCCCCCGTGGAAGCCCATGCCATCCCAGGTGAGAAAAATGCATCCTGAATCAAGTCTGAGGGCTAAAACCTCTGTAACGGGTTTAACCACATTGAGCTCAGAACGTAAGGTCGGGAACTGAAATTTGGAGCCAAAATTCTAATTTTCAGTTTGGCTGAAATTACATGAAATATGTGTCCCCCGTGGAAGCCCATGCCATCCCAGGTGAGAAAAATGCATCGTGAATCAAGTCTGAGGGATAAAACCTCTGTTTCGTGTTTTAAAACATTGAGCTCAGAACGTAAGGTCGGGAGCTGAAATTTGGAGCAAAAAATCAAATTTTCAGTTTGGCTGAAATAACATGAAATACGTGTCCCCTGTGGAAGCTCATGCCATCCCAGGTGAGAAAATTGCATCCTGAATCAAGTCTGAGGGATAAAACCTCTGTTTCGGGTTTTACAACATTGAGCTCAGAACGTAAGGTCCGGACCTGAAATTTGGAGCAAAAAATCAAATTTTCAGTTTGGCTGAAATAACATGAAATATGTGTCCCCTGTGGAAGCCCATTTCATCCCAGGTGAGAAAAATGCATCCTGAATCAAGTCTGAGTGCTAAAACCTCTGTAACGGGTTTTACCACATTGAGCTCAGAACGTAAGGTCGGGACCTGAAATTTGGAGCAAAAAATCAAATTTTCAGTTTGGCTGAAATAACATGAAATATGTGTCCCCTGTGAAAGCCCATGCCATCCCAGGTGAGAAAAATGCATCCTGAATCAAGTCTGAGTGCTAAAACCTCTGTAACAGGTTTTACCACATTGAGCTAAGAACGTAAGGTCCGGACCTGAAATTTGGAGGCAAAAATCAAATTTTCAGTTTGGCTGAAATTACATGAAATATGTGTCCCCCGTGGAAGCCCATGCCATCCCAGGTGAGAAAAATGCATCCTGAATCAAGTCTGAGGGCTAAAACCTCTGTTTCGGGTTGTACCACATTGAGCTCAGAACGTAAGGTCGGGACCTGAAATTTGGAGCCAAAAATCAAATTTTCAGTTTGGCTGAAATAACATGAAATATGTGTAACCCCGTGGAAGCCCATTTAATCCCAGGTGAGAAAAATGAATCCTGAATCAAGTCTGAGGGCTAAAACCTCTGTAACAGGTTTTACCACATTAAGCTCAGAACGTAAGGTCGGGACCTGAAATTTGGAGCCAAAATTCTAATTTTCAGTTTGGCTGAAATTACATGAAATATGTGTCCCTCGTGGAAGCCCATGCCATCCCAGGTGAGAAAAATGCATCCTGAATCAAGTCTGAGTGCTAAAACCTCTGTAACGGGTTTTACCACATTGAGCTCAGAAGGTAAGGTCCGGACCTGAAATTTGGAGCCAAAAATCAAATTTTCAGTTTGGCTGAAATTACATGAAATATGTGTCCCCCGTGGAAGCCCATGCCATCCCAGGTGGGAAAAATGCATCCTGAATCAAGTCTGAGGGATAAAACCTCTGTTTCGGGTTTTACCACATTGAGCTCAGAACGTAAGGTCCGGACCTGAAATTTGGAGCAAAAAATCAAATTTTCAGTTTGGCTGAAATAACATGAAATACGTGTCCCCTGTGGA
This sequence comes from Halichoeres trimaculatus, assembly GCF_033239565.1. Taxonomy (NCBI): domain Eukaryota; kingdom Metazoa; phylum Chordata; class Actinopteri; order Labriformes; family Labridae; genus Halichoeres; species Halichoeres trimaculatus. Next base: position 164,632 of record NW_027437249.1, read on the forward strand.
AGCTCATGCCATCCCAGGTGAGAAAATTGCATCCTGAATCAAGTCTGAGGGCTAAAACCTCTGTTTCGGGTTTTACAACATTGAGCTCAGAACGTAAGGTCCGGACCTGAAATTAGGAGCCAAAAATCAAATTTTCAGTTTGGCTGAAATTACATGAAATATGTGTCCCCCGTGGAAGCCCATGCCATCCCAGGTGAGAAAAATGCATCCTGAATCAAGTCTGAGGGCCAAAACCTCTGTAACAGGTTTTACCACATTGAGCTCAGAACGTAAGGTCTGGACCTGAAATTTGGAGCCAAAAATCAAATTTTCAGTTTGGCTGAAATAACATGAAATATGTGTCCCCCGTGGAAGCCCATGCCATCCCAGGTGAGAAAAATGCATCCTGAATCAAGTCTGAGGGCTAAAACCTCTGTTTCGGGTTTTACCACATTGAGCTCAGAACGTAAGGTCGGGACCTGAAATTTGGAGCAAAAAATATAATTTTCAGTTTGGCTGAAATTACATGAAATACATGTCCCCTGTGGAAGCTCATGCCATCCCAGGTGAGAAAAATGCATCCTGAATAAAGTCTGAGGGCTAAAACCTCTGTATCAGGTTTTACCACATTAATCTCAGAACGTAAGGTCGGGGCCTGAAATTTGGAGCCAAAATTCAAATTTTCAGTTTGGCTGAAATAACATGAAATACGTGTCCCCTGTGGAAGCCCATGCCATCCCAGGTGAGAAAAATGCATCCTGAATCAAGTCTGAGGGCTAAAACCTCTGTTTCGGGTTTTACCACATTGAGCTCAGAACGTAAGGTCCATCCCTGAAATTTGGAGCAAAAAATCAAATTTTCAGTTTGGCTGAAATTACATGAAATATGTGTCCCCTGTGGAAGCTCATGCCATCCCAGGTGAGAAAAATGCATCCTGAATCAAGTCTGAGGGCTAAAACCTCTGTAACGGGTTTTACCACATTGAGCTCAGAAGGTAAGGTCGGGACCTGAAATTTGGAGCAAAAAAATCAAATTTTCAGTTTGGCTGAAATTACATGAAATATGTGTCCCCCGTGGAAGCCCATTTCATCCCAGGTGAGAAAAATGCATCCTGAATCAAGTCTGAGGGCTAAAACCTCTGTAACAGGTTCTACCACATTGAGCTCAGAACGTAAGGTCGGGACCTGAAATTTGGAGCAAAAAATCAAATTTTCAGTTTGGCTGAAATAACATGAAATATGTGTCCCCCGTGGAAGCCCATGCCATCCCAGGTGAGAAAAATGCATCCTGAATCAAGTCTGAGGGCTAAAACCTCTGTAACGGGTTTAACCACATTGAGCTCAGAACGTAAGGTCGGGACCTGAAATTTGGAGCAAAAAATCAAATTTTCAGTTTGGCTGAAATAACATGAAATACGTGTCCCCTGTGGAAGCTCATGCCATCCCAGGTGAGAAAATTGCATCCTGAATCAAGTCTAAGGGATAAAACCTCTGTTTCGGGTTTTACCACATTGATCTCAGAACGTAAGGTCGGGACCTGAAATTTGGAGCCAAAAATCAAATTTTCAGTTTGGCTGAAATTACATGAAATATGTGTCCCCCGTGGAAGCCCATGCCGTCCCAGGTGAGAAAAATGCATCCTGAATCAAGTCTGAGGGATAAAACCTCTGTTTCGGGTTTTAAAACATTGAGCTCAGAACGTAAGGTCCATCCCTGAAATTTGGAGCCAAAAATCAAATTTTCAGTTTGGCTGAAATAACATGAAATATGTGTCCCCTGTGGAAGCCCATGCCATCCCAGGTGAGAAAAATGCATCCTGAATCAAGTCTGAGGGCTAAAACCTCTGTAACAGGTTTTACCACATTGAGCTCAGAACGTAAGGTCCGGACCTGAAATTTGGAGCAAAAAATCAAATTTTCAGATTGGCTGAAATTACATGAAATATGTGTCCCCCGTGGAAGCCCATGCCATCCCAGGTGAGAAAAATGCATCCTGAATCAAGTCTAAGGGCTAAAACCTCTGTAACGGGTTTTACCACATTGAGCTAAGAACGTAAGGTCCGGACCTGAAATTTGGAGCAAAAAAATCAAATTTTCAGTTTGGCTGAAATTACATGAAATATGTGTCCCCCGTGGAAGCCCATGCCATCCCAGGTGAGAAAAATGCATCCTGAATCAAGTCTGAGGGCTAAAACCTCTGTTTCGGGTTTTACCACATTGAGCTCAGAACGTAAGGTCCGGACCTGAAATTTGGAGCAAAAATTCAAATTTTCAGTTTGGCTGAAATTACATGAAATATGTGTCCCCCGTGGAAGCCCATGCCATCCCAGGTGAGAAAAATGCATCTTGAATCAAGTCTGAGCGCTAAAACCTCTATAATAGGGTTTTACCACATTAAGCTCAGAACGTAAGGTCCGGACCTGAAATTTGGAACAAAAAATTCTAATTTTCAGTTCGGCTGAAATTACATGAAATATGTGTCCCCCGTGGAAGCCCATTTAATCCCAGGTGAGAAAAATGCATCCTGAATCAAGTCTGAGGGCCAAAACCTCTGTAACAGGTTTTACCACATTGAGCTCAGAACATAAGGTCCGGACCTGCATTTTGGAGCCAAAATTCTAATTTTCAGTTTGGCTGAAATTACATGAAATATGTGTCCCCCGTGGAAGCCCATGCCATCCCAGGTGAGAAAAATGCATCCTGAATCAAGTCTGAGGGCTAAAACCTATGTTTCGGGTTTTATCACATTGAGCTCAGAACGTAAGGTCCGGACCTGAAATTTGGAGCCAAAAATCAAATTTTCAGTTTGGCTGAAATTACATGAAATACGTGTCCCCCGTGGAAGCCCATGCCATCCCAGGTGAGAAAAATGCATCCTGAATCAAGTCTGAG